>NC_079415.1:30377312-30677312 GCF_026213295.1 Gadus chalcogrammus | reverse complement strand
GTGCACGCCATTTTCTAGGGTGTTCGAATTCTCAGTGGTCCACTATATAGGGCACTATATAGTGGACTTAAAATAGGGTACATACGATGTTCCCTACATGTTACTGCCGTATACCACAATGCAATGCGGTTGTATTTTTCCAGGGGAGAAGAAGCCGAATAACCGCGAAAAATAATACATTTAATGATGGAGTCTCCGGCATTCGTTTAGAAATGTCAACAATTTATTTGGGATTTAACATAGAATATTTAACATTCAAAATTAATTAAACAAGGAAATGTAACATTCAACATCAATACAACCTCCAGCTTTCGTCGTGAGTGCCCGGTTTGTTTACTTGATGTGGGCGCATCTGTCTGCGTCACACAAATACCCGGCGCATTTACTGACGCAAATGACGTTTAGAAATGTTCAGCGTAGTGTCCGAATTCTCGTTCCTTATTCCCTATATAGTGCACTATATCATGTACACTATATAGGGAATAGGGAACGATTTCGAACACAGCAAGTGACACGATGAAGAGGGCAAAACGGAGTGCAGTATGGAGCCACTTTAAGTTGGTTAATGACGACAAAGACGCCAAATGCACAATTTGTGGAAGTATTTTTGACAAATGTACTTGTAAGTCGCTTTGGATAAAAGCGTCTGCTAAATGCCCTAAATGTAAATGTATTTTAAAGTACAACAACTAAACGACTTCGTTGAATTACCACCTAAATGTGTCACATTCAGAAGGAAATTCAGCTTCTCAGAAGAATTGCCGCTTATCAATTAATCGATCATCGATCGATAAGATGAAACAACTATCGATTAATGAATTACTCGATAATTTGCATCCCTAATCAAAATAATTGATTTTTCCTTTTTTTCTCCCTCTGCAAAAGACTGCGATGCCTTTAGAGACCGTAGCACTCAGCGCAACGCCCCCTCAGAGATTCTGGGTGAGGACGCCCCTGGCTCCTCCCACATGTCCATCCACAGCGAGGAACTGAAGATTCTGAGCGTCTACGGAAAAGGGGAGGGCCCTTTGGCGACGGACAGCCATGACACCCTCTTCACCGTGTCTGAAGTGGAGGCCCTGAACTCGCTGTCTGCGGACCACAGCGTGGCCAAGAGCCTGGAGCGCGGCGAGCGGCTGGTCTGCCGCAAGGAGCTGAGTGTGCAGGTTGGAAATCATTCAAAATCCAAAAGAGAGGCTTCCTCTGATACAACTCTAAAACACACCCATAGCCCAAAGCCCACACCTTTATGATTCAGTAAACGTTTTTACACTGCCAAATATGCCCGTCTTATGCCCAACTTTCCCCTGTGTGATCCGCGCGTTTACATTGACCGAGGTAATTGACACTAGGCTTTATTTCGCACCCATATTAACTAGGGGTGTGACCGGGTACACGTGTACACGTGTAACCGGTAAGTAAATCATAACCGTTTAGGAAAAATCAGTAAACGAAAACCGAAAAAAACAAATATTTAAATAAAAAATAACACATACTATTTATTTAGCGATTAATAAAGCTGCAAATGTTCCAATTGGACAACATTAAGGAGCTAATAAATGCACGCGATAAATGTTGGGTAACTGAAAACCGGGCATTAGGCTACGTCATGTAACGTGTAAGTTCACGGTTCCAGTGCTGGCCTCAACCGTACGTTCACACCAAACGCGACGGGGCGACAAGATCCCATACAAAGTGAACGCAGAGACGCGTATCGGGCAATTTTTTCGCGAGAGAAAACCGGCGCAAGTTTTGATTTGTCACGCCACACTTTTGCCGTGCACAGGCGAGCGCGTTCACGAGAATTTGTTGCGCGAAAAGAATTCGCTCGAGTTCAAATATTTGAACTTTGACGCAAATTTCACGTTATGACGCGTGATGACAGCCAATCGGCGTTCAACAGCGTGGCCACAGAGTCACATGTGTAACGTACAGTGGCGATTCTAGGGGGTGGCCTGGGGTGGCCAGGGCCACCCCTGAAAGCTCATTGGCCACCCCTGTGGCCACCCCAGATCTGATAGGTAGTTGGTCAAGTTCGTCAACACAAGAAATAAGAGAAATACTGTCAATCAATGATGACAGCTGATCAACTGATTTAGGGTCAGTTTTACATTTTTAACTAACACAGTAATGGTCGTACTGAGGCTGTGAGAGCTGATTTCTGCTCGGCGGACATTTAGCTATGCAGGTCAGGTGACCCATGAGATGAGCGCGCTGCACATGCTGCTGGTCCGTGAAACAGGAGGACGACAACGGTCACAGTGACAACGTGAACAATATAAAAACGATAAAGACGCTGAAATCTGTCGTTGAGAGGTATGGTAATTTAATGTTTAGTTATATCGTAGTTCCCTCTGAATGTGTAGGAAAACTTTATCCAGCACTAAGTAGCAGCTAAAAGACGAACTACTGCACTAGCTAGCTTAGCAGCCTGCAAACCAAGTTAAGCATGTAACGTTAGTGTTTTGGATACCGCCATGAAATATGAAAAGATGTTTTCTGGACTGAAGACTGATGGTGTTTTTTGCAGATGTGTGTGTTCAATAGAGCTAATGTTATATTTTTGGCCAACCAGTGTGTGAAACATAGTGTGACAGTCTAGATTTAAGTAGCTATAACACAAGAACAAGCTGTGTCTTATTTGTTGCATTCAAATGCCACAAATGCTTGAGATGCAATATGTGTTAATTGTGTTATTAAAAGTGAGTTGTAAGAGTGGTAGTTATGTAAAAATAAACCTTTGTAGATCCTATAAATAGACATAATTAGGCACATTGTTGACACCTCCTTTCTTTTTGACATTTTAATGGAGTCAAAGCTGTTATTTAAGGGGTTCCAAGTTATATTTGGTCTGGTGGCATTGCATTGGACTTTAAGTCTTGTCTTGTGGTCTTATGGCCTATGTGAAAGCATTTTGTAGCAGGAGAATGAGCAAAAGCAAGAACTAGCTACCTCTATTGCACTTTGTTACTATTATTAGAATCCTCTATTGTTCATGAGAGTTTGAAGGTTTACCTAACATTACTTTATAGTATATACTTTGGAGTTAAGATTTGTTTGGTTTATGTTACAATTGTTTATGTATATTTATCAAGTTAATTTGTGATTCTAAGGCTTAACTGTTTGATTTAAATAAACTTCATAATTTATGTTGAATCAAAGCCAACGTTTATACCTTCATCAGGGCCCTGGACATGAATACTGTCTGGGTTGAAAACCCACTTTTTGCACATTTTCATACATCACAAGGCATCCTATAGAATAACATTATTCAGTCATCAGGCCATCCTCTGTGTCACCTGTATTGTTACCTATGTTTGCTTTACTAATTTAGGTGCCATCTTGTGGTTAAATAAAAACACACCAAAGCAAAGAACAAACCAAAAAAATCGAATTCCAGTATCTCCAACAAATTAGATCTAAGCTAAATAATAACATAAACTAAGCATGTAAAGCAAAAACAACTAACATTTTTGTTTTTTTCCTTACAAGCTTAATTTATCCTTTGCTTACAGATACACTTTTTAATAAGGTCTATCTTAAAGCATTTTGGTTTGTTCTGTTGCCTGGATTGCTGTGTTTTATGTAACCACAAGATGGCGCCTCAATTAGTAAAGCAAACACAGGTAACAATACAGGTGACACAGATGATGAGCTGATTAATGTTATTATATAGGATGAGTTAAGAGCAGTTGCATTTTGCTACTCTAATTTAACTTGTGAAGAGATGAGGACTTTAATCCACTATGAGGAAATGGCTCTTAGAAAATGTTTACCCTATTCTGAACATAATTACTGATTAAAAATAGACATGTTAAAATAACCAGATATACTTGAGGACTGTGATAGGTGGAAATGGAATTTAAAAAATGACTTTAAAAAAAAAGAAGTCATTTCACCAGCATAGACACCTTTATTTGACAGTTATGAGACAGGAAATCATGGGAGAGAGAGGGGATGCAACATGCAGCAAAGGACCGGGATTCGAACCGCAGTTGGCTGCGTACGTGTATGTATTAAACTTCGCTATGCCATGGCCACCCCACACTAGCTTTGTGTCCCATCTTGGCCACCCCAGTAAAAATGTCCTGGATATGCCACTGGTAACGTAACAGCCAATCAGCGTTCAACCGTCAAACTCAGTGCAGTGCAGTCCGGGGTGAACTGCAGCACGGAGGTGAAAATGAATGTTGCCGTTTGCGACTCCCGGAGCTCTATATATAATATAATAGTATATAATATAATGTTTGTATATATAATATCACGGCCAAAAGCTTGAAATTCGATCTAAACTCTACCCTCGTATAGTGCGACTGCGGTCCACTTAATTTTTTTTAAAATAAAACGGTTACCCGTGTACACGAAAAAAAAGGGGTTGTGTAACCGTTTACAATATTTTGTAACCGTTCACACCCCTACTATTAACCCTCTCTGACCCTACACATATTGGGGGTTTCATTTTGATGTAAATGCGATAAGACAGCTTTGCGGTTCTAGGGGCGAGGCTTGGGTAGAGGTGTTGCTGCATTGTCTCTACAACAGAGACGATGCAGCGATATCAACATGAATAGTTGTAACTGGAGAGGAGCAGTCGCATTTAAAGAAGACGAAAGATGGTCGATCTAAGAGAAAGTACCTGGCAAACTTTCCTTACAATGCTTCGTCAGAAAAGTGGTTTGCCAAAAAAAATATTTCGGCATCTTTGCACTTGTAAATAGTTAATCACGTTTTATCCTACACTCAGATTTGAACTCATTCTTGCATGCGAGGGTCTTGAATCAAAAAATATGTTAATATTTATTTGCAATTCATTGTAAAGAGTCCTACACTCGGTGTGTAGCCCCGCCTTCTCCGGTGAACCAAGAAAGCCAGCTCAGAGACGAAGGCAAGGCAACTTTATTCATGTAGCACTTTTCATACACAAGGCACTCAGTGATTCACATATAAACATTGTCATACAATAAAATAAAATAACTGATAAGTAAAAGAAAACATAACAAAGTTAAAAAGGCATTTTAGTATTACAATAGAAAATAAAGGCAAAGTTAAAAAAGCTTTTTAGAAAGTGCAATGTATTTAAGATTTAGCAGAAAGCTAAAGCAAACATAGAAGTCTTCAAGGGGGAAGGGGGATTTTACCCCCTCGGTTTAACACGGGCAAGACATTGAAATTGCAGGGCGTGCCAAGCCGCGACCGAACCAGCTTGGCAGTGTGAAAAGGCATAATGTGTCGGTAGTGGGGATTGACAACTATTCTGTGTAAATGAAAGAATATATCTTGTGTGTGTTTCCTTCTTTATGTGGAAAGCAGCAGACCCCAGACACCATTTCAATCAAGGTTGAAGAGGATATTGGTGGAGGCTTGCCCGCCGTGGGTTAGTTATACACATTGCATCTATGCAAGCAAACGACCTGGATCAACTGAGAATGTACTTGATTTTACCTGCGCTAAAAAGCCTGGTCCTCTTTGGAAAAGCATCATGACCAGCGCCCTGCTAAAACACGAGTCAAACTTGGGAGTAGCATTTCAAAGATGGAATCAGTCAAGAGCCCAGAAGGGTTTCAAGACAGATGCCACATGAGCTGGTTTATCATTCTCAAACATCACTGAATTCATAATGTATGAATGTTAGCTGATCAGCTTAGAGGGAAGGAAACGTTGTTGCTTTTTAGTGTCAAAATAGAATTATTGTGCTTGCCTCGCATGTCATGTTGTGATCAGATCACTTTGCGCTGGTGTTCGTTGAGTGTCCTTAACCTGGCCAACCACTTGAGCTTTGAGTCTAGGGAGGAGGTTGCTGGAGGAGACGTCCCTCTCCAGAACTGTGAATCTTTGTCAGCAGTACACATTTTAAACCCTCTGTGTCAATGTTGCATACATTTAAAGAGTTTCTTTGACTTGTACAAATACACAATGCCTCCCTTTATGCAAATAATGTATCAAAACAATAACTTTTTCCTTTTTTTCTCCCTCTGCAGAAGACTGCGATGCCTTTGGAGACCGTAGCACTCAGCGCAACGACACCTCAGAGAATCTGGGTGTAGTCGCCCCTGGCTCCTCCCACATGTCCAGCCACAGCGAGGAACTGCTGGTTAGCAGAATAAAGAATATGTTGGCATTTTTGCACTTGTAAATAATTAATAGTGTTTTAGCCTACTGTGAGAAGGTGAAATCCTCCACCTTCTCACACCTACACTCAGATAAAAATAAATACACTGGGAAGACATTGAAATTGCAGTACGTTCCAAGTGCAGTGTAAAAATGCCTAATCTGTCGGTAGTGGGGATTGACAACTATTCTGTGAAAATGAAAGAATATGTCTTGTGTGTGTTTCCTTCTTTATGTGGAAAGCAGCAGACACCAGACACCATTTCAATCAAGGTAGAAGAGGATATTGGTCGAGGCATGCCCGCCGTAGGTTGGTAATACACATTGCATCTATGCAAGAAAACAACTGTGATAAACTGAGAATGTACTCGATTTTGCCTTCTCAGCAGGAGCCTTTAACCCTTGACCATCCAAAGGGCGACAAGGAAAATGCATAATCAACAAACAGAAGTTGGAAAGAATGTCCAAATATAGTTCTTCCAATACACAAGTGTGTACAAAGTACATACTGTATACCTTTTGTGAAAAAGATTAATTAAAACATTACTTTCTCTCTGTTTTCCTCTCTGAAGAAGACGGCAATGACATCAGAGACTGCAGCACGCAGCGCGGCGCCACCTCGGAGAGTCTGCGTGTGGACGCCCCTGGCTCCTCCCACATGTCAAGTCACAGCGGGGAGCTGCGCATCCTGAGCGTTTACGGACAAGGGGAGGGCCAACTGGCGGTGGACGGCCATGACACCCTTTTTGCCGCGTCAGAACTGGAGGCCTTGAGCTCGCTGTCCTCAGACCACAGCGTGGCCAAGAGCCTGAACTGCAGCGTGCGACTCGTCCGCCTTGAGGAGCTGACTGGGCATCAGGGCTGCCGCAAGGGCCGGCCCGGTGTCTTGTGTGGAAAGGTTATTCCCAACAATGCCAATATGATTGTCCACATGAGGACTCACTCCGGGGAAAAGCCCTACAAGTGTGACCAATGCACGAAGGGCTTCAGTCTGAAAAGGCACTTGAAGAGCCACATGAGGACTCACTCCGGTGAGAAGCCCTACAAGTGTGACCAATGCACGAAGCGCTGCCGAAGCACAAGCCACCTGAATTGCCACATAATGACTCACTCTGGGGAGAGGCCTTTTAGGTGTGACCAATGCACGAAGCGCTTCCAGCGGAAATGCGACCTGAAGATCCACCTGAGGACTCACTCTGGGGAGAAGCCCTACAAGTGTGACCAATGCACGAAGTGGTTCAGTCAGAAAAGCCACTTGACGGGCCACTTGAGGACTCACTCCGGTGAGAAGCCATACAGGTGTGACCAATGCACGAAGTGCTTCAGTCTGAAAGACCTCCTGAAGCGCCACATGAGAACTCACTCTGGGGAGAAGCCCTTTTTTTCTCCCTCTGCAGAAGACTGCGATGCCTTTGGAGACCGTAGCACTCAGCGCAACGACACCTCAGAGAATCTGGGTGTAGTCGCCCCTGGCTCCTCCCACATGTCCAGCCACAGCGAGGAACTGCTGGTTAGCAGAATAAAGAATATGTTGGCATTTTTGCACTTGTAAATAATTAATAGTGTTTTAGCCTACTGTGAGAAGGTGAAATCCTCCACCTTCTCACACCTACACTCAGATTAAAATAAATACACAGGGAAGTCATTGAAATTGCAGGACGTTCCAAGTGCAGTGTAAAAATGCCTAATCTGTCGGTAGTGGGGATTGACAACTATTCTGTGAAAATGAAAGAATATGTCTTGTGTGTTTCCTTCATTATGTGGAAAGCAGCAGACACCAGACACCATTTCAATCAAGGTAGAAGAGGATATTGGTCGAGGCATGCCCGCCGTAGGTTGGTAATACACATTGCATCTATGCAAGAAAACAACTGATAAACTGAGAATGTACTCGATTTTGCCTTCTCAGCAGGAGCCTTTAACCCTTGACCATCCAAAGGGCGACAAGGAAAATGCATAATCAACAAACAGAAGTTGGAAAGAATGTCCAAATATAGTTCTTCCAATACACAAGTGTGTACAAAGTACATACTGTATACCTTTTGTGAAAAAGATTAATTAAAACATTACTTTCTCTCTGTTTTCCTCTCTGAAGAAGACGGCAATGACATCAGAGACTGCAGCACGCAGCGCGGCGCCACCTCGGAGAGTCTGCGTGTGGACGCCCCTGGCTCCTCCCACATGTCAAGTCACAGCGGGGAGCTGCGCATCCTGAGCGTTTACGGACAAGGGGAGGGCCCACTGGCGGTGGACGGCCATGACACCCTTTTTGCAGCGTCAGAACTGGAGGCCTTGAGCTCGCTGTCCTCAGACCACAGCGTGGCCAAGAGCCTGAACTGCAGTGTGCGACTCGTCCGCCTTGAGGAGCTGACTGGGCATCAGGGCTGCCGCAAGGGCCGGCCCGGTGTCTTGTGTGGAAAGGTTATTCCCAACAATGCCAATATGATTGTCCACATGAGGACTCACTCCGGGGAAAAGCCCTACAAGTGTGACCAATGCACGAAGGGCTTCAGTCTGAAAAGCCACTTGAAGAGCCACATGAGGACTCACTCCGGTGAGAAGCCCTACAAGTGTGACCAATGCACGAAGCGCTGCCGAAGCACAAGCCACCTGAATTGCCACATAATGACTCACCCTGGGGAGAGGCCCTATAGGTGTGACCAATGCACGAAGCGCTTCCAGCGGAAATGCGACCTGAAGATCCACCTGAGGACTCACTCTGGGGAGAAGCCCTACAAGTGTGACCAATGCACGAAGTGGTTCAGTCAGAAAAGCCACTTGACGGGCCACTTGAGGACTCACTCCGGTGAGAAGCCATACAGGTGTGACCAATGCACGAAGTGCTTCAGTCTGAAAGACCTCCTGAAGCGCCACATGAGAATTCACTCTGGGGAGAAGCCCTACAAGTGTGAACAATGCACGAAGGGCTTCATTCTGAAAGACCTCCTGAAGCACCACATGAGAACTCACTCTGGGGAGAATCCCTACAAGTGTGACCAATGCAAGAAATGCTTCCGTCTGAAATGCCGCCTGAAGCGCCACATGATGACTCACTCTGGGGAGAAGCCCTACAAGTGTGAACAATGCACGAAGGGCTTCATTCTGAAAGACCACCTGAAGCGCCACATGGTGACTCACTCTGGGGAGAAGCCCTACAAGTGTGACCAATGCACGAAGTGCTTCAGTCTGAAAAGCAACCTGAATATCCACATGAGGACTCACTCCGGCGAGAAGCCCTACAAGTGTGACCAATGCACGATGCGCTTCAGTCAGCAAGGCACCCTGAAGAACCACATGAGGACTCACTCCGGTTAGAAGCCCTGCCTGTTAGTGCATTGCAACGCCAGCTACAGCGACCCAAGCAATTTGCGTGTGCACATGCTCAAGCACACTTTGACACGGGGTAACGGGACGCTTTGATTGAGACCTCTGTCCTGTATTGATTGAAATTACTGCTTTTAGTTTTTCTTTTCATCATGATTAAACACCTTCAACTTTTGATTCGACTGATTTTCGTGGAGTGTAGGATTGGCCAGAGGAGAGACCAAGTTGAATTGCAATTCACAATAGGGATGAAGTGGACATGGCTGCAAGACAGTTAAAGGAATCTACACAACAAAGAAGTCTTTGGATTGGCCTCAGTATCAAACTTGGTGCCCACAGTTGCAAATCCAAAACTATCTCACTATCTCAACACCTTTCAATTAGAGAGGGCGGGAGGTATCTCTAGTTCCATGGAGAATGGTTAGAAATTCATTGAAATTGACATTATTCAAACGGGGATTATATAATTTGTATGTTAAAGTCTGCTTGATATTGCCACGACACTCATTACCCTTATCTTTGTTAGCTTATTACAAAAAGCCTGCAAAGTTCACTTGTGAAATAGACTGCGATTGAACCCCACATTATACATGATTGTGTTCATTCCACTTACCTTTCCATTCTTTGCGCTTAATGCTAACTACCTTGGATGGATTGTATCATAATGGTTGAAGATGAACCATTTTAAATGGTCCCTGGTTAAATGTCTAGATCTCAGTGATGCTCAGTTTAAGCCGGTCCTTCCTCTAGAATGCAGCATTATTCTAACGGGACAAAGTCAGAAGATTCCTAGCATTGGTCACCCTTCACTCCCTGTTTACAGCAGCGGCTGGTGGTGATCCAATTCGTCGGTGGGGTGCAGTAATGGACGGGGGTCCTCCCAAAGAAAATATAGAATTGGTTTCTGGGATGCCCACTAGCTAAAAAAATATTCTGATTCATAGCCTACATCCTGACTTGCAGGGCCTGGACAAGCTTGCACTACTTTCACTTTCATTCAACGAGCCATTGCTATTTGACCCATGGTTGTTATTCTGGGGCCGTATTCACAAAGGATCTTAGGGCTAAAAGTAGGTCCTAACTGGCGAATTTAGGAGTAACTCCTAAAAATAATGGGCGTGTCACTCTTAAATTTAGGACTCCTAACTTTTTTCACTAAGAGCAATTCACAAAGTATTTTAGGCCTAAAAGTAGCACCTAAGTCTAGGAGAGCTTAAAAGTCCTCAAGAGGACTCCTAACTCAGTAAGACCTATTCACAAAGAATCGTAAAATGCCTGCGAGACGAAATGTTAGGGTATTCAACTTGTTGTGGAGTTAGTGCGCGATGCAATAACATCCCCGACTAACAGGAATAATCAGAATAGTCCCGAAATAAAATGTTTGGCCACACTACGTTATTTAGCAACAGGGGAAATGCAACTTTGCAATGCCGACGATTTAAAGATATCGCAACCATCAGTCAGCCGTGCCATAAACTTTCCTTTGGACATTCAACAATTACACAGGATCAAAGCCAACTTCATGGCAATTGCAGGTATGCCCGGTGTGGTCGGTGCTATTGACGGGACGCACATAAAAATAATTGCGCCATCAAAAGACGAGGACGTGTTCGTCAATAGGAAGAAAGTGCATTCCATCAACACGCAGGTTGTTTTTGATGCAAATTTTAACATAGCCTACTGGATGTTGTTGCAAAGTGGCCTGGAACTTCAGCTACCCATGATTCGCGCATTTTAATGGTGAGCGGTCTGAGGCAGCTTTTTGAGGTACCAGTTGGGTGTCACTTGCTGGGTGACAGTGCCTATCCATGCAACACGTGTCTCTAAACACCCTACCTCAATCCACAACCGGGAGCACAGTTAAAGTATAACATGTAAGTGATTACGCAGATTGCGCTTAGTCCTATGCGTAAAACACATCGTATTGGCTCTTTGACGCCTTTTATTTGTTGAATCCATATTTATTATTGTTTACTGATTTCCTCCATCTATGCTAGAGCACACAAACATACACGAAATGTTGTGGAGAGAGGAATTGGGCAGATGAAACGTCGGTCTCATGTCCTCCACGGCGAAATACGCCTCACCCCAGAGAGGGCAAGCACAGTAATCACTGTATGTGCCATTCTACACAACCTCTGCAAGCGGAGGAACATTCCACAGCCAGACGATGATGATGATGATGATGATGATGGCGATCAACATGACAATGAATTTGGCCCTGTGGAACCGAGTGGACTGGCATTTAGGGATCACTTTGAAAACACAGTTTGGGTAAACACCTTGGCACAAATCAGTCAACACTTGCGTAGTTCATAACATTTATTTTCTTTTACATTTTACGTATTTTTATTGTTTGCTTTCTCTCTCTTGAACGTGCAGGCTACAACGCCATTATCGTGGTCTGCACAAAATTGTCATCATGCGTGTATTCTGCTAACTGCACTATAACTACTTAATAGGAATTAATTTCTAGCCTAGGCTATTTCCTGGTTTTTCGGTGATTCAGTGGGCTCGTCTGAACAACCAATCACCGAACTGACCGCTTCTAAACTCGTGCACGAGAATTGCCGTAATCCATAGCAACGGCGCGTCACTCTTAGTTCACTCTTTGTGATTTATCCTTAGTAAGAGTAGGTCTCAGCGGCTTTGTGAATAACTTTTAAGAAAAAACTCCTACGTAAAATGTTTTAGCGCGAGTTAGGAGCACTCCTAGCGGTAAGATAAAATGCTTTGTGAATACGGCCCCTGATATTGAGGCATATCATGATCAATGTCCTATAGTGTTTTACCCGAGTCTCAAGGTCTATTTCAAATGCTGTTTGGGACCGTTGTATCATTTTTTTTTTTTAAATACATGCCGAAAGACTTGATTAATATGTAATTTACTTGATCCTTTTAAGTATAACATTGCATGAGGAGTCCATTCCTCCACTGAAATGGGTAGAAAGTGCTTTTACGACTCTGCTAACTAACTATCACTTCTCTCTGCATGTAGTCATGTTTTGCAATGCACGAATGCTGCTGAGGGAGGTAACCTATTTGATTAATTGGCTGAATTGTCCAATCGGCTCCAAATTACTACAATGAGTTGAAACACAAGACACAGTGTAGTGTCAAGTGTTTCTTTAATACTCTTGGTAGGATAACAAACCTACCATGATTAATCAGGGGTTGGGTTTGTGTCGGGTCTCTTCTTTTTCTGTTTATTGTGTGTGTGTGTGTGTGTGTGTGTGTGTGTGTGTGTGTGTGTGTGTGTGTGTGTGTGTGTGTGTGTGTGTGTGTGTGTGTGTGTGTGTGTGTGTGTGTGTGTGTGTGTGTGTGTGTGTGTGTGTGTGTGTGTGTGTGTGTGTGTGTTCAATGAAAAAATAAATTACGGGGAAATGTTACCTCCCCTTTCTCTTATTTTGCCCGGCCAGATTATTTGTCCCGACCGCCCATGAGAAAATCTGTTACGAAAGTTTACACATAGTTCTTTCCTTGAGAGACACCGTGGCTTGCAAACGAGCGAAGCATCGTAGTTGCTCAGTGTTTGGATGTACAAATGAACACAAACGTCTATATTTTGTTAATTCACCCGAGCCGTTGAAGAACCAGTGGGTTAATTTTATTGACTGCGGTCAAACCAGCCGACTCATCAAGATCGGCGGTCAAGCCAGCCGACTCAGTTTTTTGCCGTACCTGTATATACTAGCCATTACGGTAATAGCGTCTCAGAACTAGTTTCAAATAAAAGCATTCGTCGGGTACATACAAAAAGACAGTCAATAAAAGCAAATACTATCAAAGGAAGTGTACGGCCGTTGTGGTATTTAATTTCAAAATAAAAGCCCACCAAACATTCCAATATGAGACATATTACATATGATTTTGGATACGATTTAAAAGAAAATGCCCTGTTATTCCAGGCTCATTTCACTGCAGGGCGATAGTTCAATCCAAAATCATATGTAATATGTCTCATATTGGAGATTTTGGTTGGCTTTTACTTTGAAACTCCACATCAGAATGTTCTGAAACTTCTTGTGTGACCCCATGGGGTCTTGAACTATAACCCTGAAGTGAGATGATCCTGAAATAACAGGGCATTTTATTTTAAATTGAATCCAAAATCATATGTAATATGTCTCATCTTTGGTGGGCTTTTATTTTGAAACTACGCATCAGAATGTCCTGAAATTCTTGGGTGACCCTGTGGGGTCTTGAACTATCGCCCTGCAGTGAAATGAGCCTGGAATAACAGGGCATTTTCTTTTAAATCATTTCCAAAATCATATGTAATATGTCTCATATTGGAATGTTTGGTGGGCTTTTATTTTGAAAATAAATACCACAACGGCCGTACACTTCATTTGATAGTATTTGCTTTTATTGACTGTCTTTTTGTATGTACCCGACGAATGCTTTTATTTGAAACTAGTTCTGATACGCTATCACCGTAATGGCTAGTATATACAGGTACGGCAAAAAACTGAGTCGGCTGGCTTGACCGCCGATCTTGATGAGTCGGCTGGCTTGACCGCAGTTTTTATTGTCTCTGTAAATGCGCCAGTCTGCGCCAAATATTTCACTGACGACTGCTTCCTCAACTTGGGCGAATACAAAGCTGGACTTGCTCAATGTCTGAAAATCAAGTCTGGATCAGTACCAACTCCCCTCGGCTCAGCTCGAAACCTCGAAAAAGTAAGTTAACTAACGCCATATCATTGTGTTGCTTTACTGTATATGGTTACCTTGTTAGCATGATAATGTTGCTTTAGCATTAGCGCTACAGCTAACAGCCAAGTTACTATCGCTAATGTTACGGTAGATAGCATCAGTTATGTGTGTAAATACCACGGACCTATGAAAGCAAGGACAGCGGACTAATACATGGCCGCTCAATCATTCCTATAAATACACACACTGTAACTCGAGTGTGCACCTCAGCAAGCCAGGTGCATCACACGAGAATGGGCACAATTCAACAAAGGGGGTACAGGCAATGATCTCTAATGCTTGGATACCAACGGAATGCAATGTTTAACAATGTCTGCTCACCATACAACAAACGAATACAACTGTATTTTACCGGCCACTGGACCGCAGTAGTTGTAGCGTTTTACTGATGAGGAGTTTGACCTGTTAAACTCAACCTAAATACCTATAGTGCGTTCCATGCAACCCGTGTTTTCTACCCTTCTACCCTCTTGTACTCCCAGTTTTAGCTGGTTATTTACGGGCAAAAAAGTGTACCTGGAACGCACTATTATAGGCATGTTTTCCCCTTCACACCTGATTCAAATCAAAGGGTTATTAGCACATTTCTGCGGAGCTTGATTTCATGGTATTGAGTTGATGAGATTAACTATAAAATATGTAAACAAATCAAGGATGTAATATCATTTCATAGAACTCATTTTAAGTATTAGGCTAATGTAATTCACTAAACATGCTTATATCTTCTTACAACTTGCACCTGGACTATATGCAATATAAAAAAATGAGTACTGATTTTACTTTGTTGTCTCTACGCAGGCCAACTCATCAAGTGCTTACATTCAGCAGCTTCTTTCAAGGGATGTCGCCTGCCAGAAAGAACACCTGGAAACGCATATTTGTAGGCACACATCCATCCTTAAAGTCTTTGCAGCCCCATTTTAAAAGTGAGTGTGTACTTTCCTCATTGAGTATTTTTTTTCTTTGATGTAGATTTAGGCAGCATAGATTCTAGGCTGATGCTAGATTCTAACTGCGCTAAAAAGCCTGGTCTTCTTGGAAAAGCATCAGGACCAGCGCCCTGCTAAAACACGAGTCAAACTTGGGAGTTGCATTTCAAAGATGGAATCAGTCAAGAGTCCAGAAGGGTTTCAAGACAGATGCCACATGAGCTGGTTTATCATTCTCAATCATCAATGAATTCATAATGCATGAATGTTAGCTGATCAGTTTAGAGGGAAGGACACGTTGTTGCTTTTTAGTATCGAAATATAATTATTGCGCTTGTCTCGCATGTCATGTTGTGATCAGATCACTTTGTGCCGGTGTTCGTTGAGTGTCCTTAACCTGGCCAACCACTTGAGCTTTGAGTCTAGGGAGGAGGGTGCTGGAGGAGATGTCCCTCTCCAAAACTGTGAATCTTTGTCAGCAGTACACATTTTAAACCCTCTGTGTCAATGTTACATACATTTAAAGAGTTTCTCTCATGTGTACAAATACACAATGCCTCCCTTTATGCAATTAATGTATCAAAATAATGGATTTTTCCTTTTTTTCTCCCTCTGCAAAAGACTGCGATGCCTTTAGAGACCGTAGCACTCAGCGCAACGCCCCCTCAGAGATTCTGGGTGAGGACGCCCCTGGCTCCTCCCACATGTCCATCCACAGCGAGGAACTGAAGATTCTGAGCGTCTACGGAAAAGGGGAGGGCCCTTTGGCGACGGACGGCCATGGCACCCTCTTCACCGTGTCTGAAGTGGAGGCCCTGAACTCGCTGTCTGCGGACCACAGCGTGGCCAAGAGCCTGGAGCGCGGCGAGCCGCTGGTCTGCCGCAAGGAGCTGAGTGTTCAGGTTGGAAATCATTCAACATCCAAAAGAGAGGCTTCCTCTGATACAACTCTAAAAGACACCCATAGCCCAAAGCCCACACCTTTATGATTCAGTAAACGTTTTTACACTGCCAAATATGCCCGTCTTATGCCCAACTTGCCCCTGTGTGATCCGCGCGTTTACACTGACCGAGGTAATTGACACTATTTATTTCGCACCCCTATTAACTAGGGGTGTGACCGGGTACACGTGTAACCGGTAAGTATATCATAACCGTTTAGGAAAAATCAGTAAACGAAAACCGAAAAAAACAAATATTTAAATAAAAAATAACACATACTATTTATTTAGCGATTAATAAAGCTGCAAATGTTCCAATTGGACAACATTAAGGAGCTAATAAATGCACGTGATAAATGTTGGGTAACTGAACACCGGGCATTAGGCTACGTCATGTAACGTGTAAGTTCACGTTTCCAGTGCTGGCCTCAACCGTACGTTCACGCCAAACTTTGTATGGGACAAGATCCCATACAAAGTGAACGCAGAGACGCGTATCGGGCAAATTTTTCGCGAGAGAAAACCGGCGCAAGTTTTGATTTGTCACGCCACACTTTTGCCGTGCACAGGCGAGCGCGTTCACGAGAATTTGTTGCGCGAAAAAAAATTCGCTCAAGTTCAAATATTTGAACTTTGACGCAAATTTCACGTTATGACGCGTGATGACAGCCAATCGGCGTTCAACAGCGTGGCCACAGAGTCACATGTGTAACGTAACAGCCAATCAGCGTTCAACCGTCAAACTAAGTGCAGACTGCAGTGCAGTCCGGGGTGAACTGCAGCACGGAGGAGAAGGTGAATGTTGCCGTTTGCGACTCCCGGAGCTCTATATATAATATAATAGTATATAATATAATGTTTGTATATATAATATCACGGCCAAAAGCTTGAAATTCGATCTAAACTCTACCCTCGTATAGTGCGACTGCGGTCCACTTAATTTTTAAAAAATAAAACGGTTACCCGTGTACACGAAAAAAAAGGGGTTGTGTAACCGTTTACAATATTTTGTAACCGTTCACACCCCTACTATTAACCCTCTCTGACCCTGCACATATTGGGGGTTTCATTTTGATGTAAATGCGATAAGACAGCTTTGCGGTTCTAGGGGCGAGGCTTGGGTAGAGGTGTTGCTGCATTGTTTCCACAACAGAGACGATGCAGCGATATCAACATGAATAGTTGTAACTGGAGAGAAGGTGATGCAGTCGCATTTAAAGAAGACGGAAGATGGTCGATCTAAGAGAAAGTACCTGGCAAACTTTCCTTACAATGCTTCGTCAGCAAAGTGGTTTGCAAAAAAAAAAATATTTCGGCATCTTTGCACTTGTAAATAGTTAATCACGTTTTATCCTACACTCAGATTTGAACTCATTCTTGCATGCGAGGGTCTTGAATCAAAAAATATGTTAATATTTATTTGCAATTCATTGTAAAGAGTCCTACACTCGGTGTGTAGCCCCGCCTTCTCCGGTGAACCAAGAAAGCCAGCTCAGAGACGAAGGCAAGGCAACTTTATTTATATAGTACTTTTCATACACAGGGCACTCAGTGATTCACATATAAACATTGTCATACAATAAAATAAAATAACTGATAAGTAAAAGAAAACATAAGTTAAAAAGGCATTTTAGTATTACAATAGAAAATAAAGGCAAAGTTAAAAAAGCTTTTTAGAAAGTTCAATGTATTTAAGATTTAGCAGAAATGTTCTGCCCTGAATAGGTTTTATACTAAAATACACTTAAAGTTACTGTTGAAACGTTTTATTGTTGCAAAGGTATTACGGAGCCTTTATTTTGAAAGCAACCCAGTAACAGGAAGCACATTGTGTAAACACAACGAGAGAAGACGTGATGGCGTGTTTGTATCACCGCATGGCTGTTAATTCTTGAATAATCCTTTGTGTGTGTATCCCTCAGAAAGCAATGACTGTAAGTGTTACACATTATTTACATGTTTAACAAGTTATATTGATTTATATTGACGAGTTTGCTGATATGTTTTCTAAGTTTGTAAGAAAGTAGCAACGTAATGTGTTTGAGCCTGTAAGACAACTGTACCATCATATACTTACCTGTTATATCATAGAAATCCGTCACAGCATTTTTTGTATCTTTCTTTCCTAGTTTCACTCTGATTCAATGCTGTCAACCTGACTTACCTGCTGTTGAAGAAGTCAATAAAGGAGCATGCACGCTCACTTCCTGGCTCTTGAAAAGGAGTTTGGCTGGCTGTTTATCTATGTTAACACTTTGGAAGTATAACACATAGAGAGAACAGTACAGTGAAAAGTCATACTGTCAGAAGGATTCATCTGCCACAGTTATGGAAGCCCAGACAACACAAAAGGATGAAAAAGCATCATCAGCGCCCAGCTCCAAGGGCACATCTTCTTCCAAGTGCTCAGTGGCTAGTGCCGCTGCTAAGGCCAGAGCTGCAGCTGAAGCCGCACGCACCAGAGTCACATTCGCACAAAAAGAGTTGGAATTGAAGAAACAGAAAGCCAAGTTAGATTTGGAAAAGGCTACACTGCAAGCAAACCTAGAAGCACTAGAACTGGAAAAAGAAGCTGCTGCCGCCAACGCAGAGGCTGAAGTTTTAGAGGCTGCTGCAAGAAAAGAATGTGAGGACATGCACAGCGTCGTCGGGAGTGACGTCTCACCACAGTCAATTCGACAGCGAACAGAAGCATATTTGGAACATCAGGCTCAGGTCAGCTTCAAACCAAACACACCTGCCTCAGACACACCGCCCCCTCCCCATATCACAGAGACACAGCCACTGACAAGGCAGGAGGTCCCTGAATCAAGTCCCGCCTACAACCATGATGGCTCGCCCACAACGTCAAAACAGTACGTATCAACACCTGTGCACCAGACACACCCGCCTGAGCACCCAAGCCATTATTCAGACCATTCTCCTAGGTTCAACGCACAGGGCTCTGCTATTACTCCATCTTCTAACATGATAGACTTTGCTAAATATCTGGCTCGCAGGGAGTTAATAACAACAGGTCTTACTAAATTTGATGATCAGCCTGAGAGCTTCAGAGCATGGCAGTCCTCCTTCTTTAACGCCACTCAGGACTTAGACCTATCAGCTAGTGAAGAGTTAGATCTACTGGTAAAATGGCTGGGAAGGGAATCATCTGAACATGTTAAAAGAATTCGAGCAGTACACGTCACCAACCCTCAAGCAGCGCTTCGGCTGTCTTGGACAAGACTCAGAGAGTGCTATGCCAACCCTGAAGTGATAGAGAGTGCTCTATTCAGGCGGCTGGATAATTTTCCCCGTCTTACTTCAAAGGAGAACATTAAACTAAGAGAACTTAGTGACCTGCTCATGGAGCTGCTCTCAGCTAAAG
This sequence comes from Gadus chalcogrammus, assembly GCF_026213295.1. Classification (NCBI taxonomy): domain Eukaryota; kingdom Metazoa; phylum Chordata; class Actinopteri; order Gadiformes; family Gadidae; genus Gadus; species Gadus chalcogrammus. The sequence goes on along the minus strand of NC_079415.1, from coordinate 30,657,924 downwards.
AAGACGGGTACTTACCTGGACTCGGTTACCTTGACACACCTCGGGGCATTAACCCCATCGTTGAAAAGTTGCCACCAAACTTACAAGAAAAATGGCTGTCTAAAGGGTCAAGGTATAAAGAACATCACAGAGTTTGTTATCCCCCGTTCTCTTTCTTTGCCGACTTTGTCAGCAGTGAGGCAAAGGCCAGAAATGATCCCAGCTTTGTCTTGATGAACAGCAGCCGTACCCATTACCATAATGAAAGGCCCACAGCAAAGCATGATGGTGTGAAGGCGGCTATATCTGTCCATAAGACAGACGTGTCAGTTACAGCAGGCTCAAGCTCGACGTATAGAGCAGAGATGGAGAAGAAAAGTAGGTGGGATCCAGCTAAATACTGTCCACTTCACAATAAAGCTCATCCTCTGGAAAAATGCAGAGCCTTTCAAATGAAGCCGCTGACAGAGCGCAGAAATTTGCTGAAAGATCACAGACGATGTTTTAGGTGCTGCTCTGCTACTCACATGGCCAGAGAATGTCCTGTGGAGCTGAAATGTAATGAGTGTGAGAGTGACCGACACTGCACGGCCATGCATCCAGACGCTAGCCTCTCACCAGCAGTGTCACCTGCGACTGAGCCAGACATAGAGCCGCAAAACAACCAACCTCCAGAGGTAACTTCAAGGTGCACTGAGGTATGTGGAGATGGCCTCCCAGCACGATCTTGCGCAAAGATATGCTTGGTGCAAGTTTTCCCACAGGGACAAAGGGAACGCTCAGTCAAGATGTATGCTATCCTTGACGACCAAAGCAATCGCTCCCTGGCTAGAGCTGAGTTTTTCCAGCTCTTTGCATCCGAGGCACCCCTTCACCCTACTTGATGAGAACCTGTGCTGGTACCATTGAAATGACTGGAAGGAAGGCAGTTGGTTTTCAGATAGAAGCATTGAATTGTGAAGTGTGTTTAGATTTACCGCCACTCATTGAATGTAATGAGATCATGACCAATCGTTCAGAAATCCCCTCACCAGAGGTTGCTCTTTCCCATGCTCACTTAAGACCTGTGGCACCTCACATCCCAAAGCCTGATCCTGAAGCGCAGATCCTGATCTTACTAGGACGGGACCTCATACGTGTTCACAAAGTGAGACAGCAAATCAGTGGGCCACACAATGCACCTTTTGCCCAGCGTTTGGATTTAGGGTGGGTGATAGTGGGGGAGGTCTGCATTGACAGTGCTCACAAGCCCACTGTAGCTGTCTTTAAGACCAACGTCCTGCAAAATGGACGTCCATCTTTTCTAACACCATGTCAGAAACACATCTGTGTTAAAGAAAAAGCGAGCTACGGCGGGGAGCACAGGCACGGCCTTTCTACCCAACAGTCCAGCTATTCTGCCATCAGTGTGCCTGCCGAAGAAAAACTTGGATGCAGTGTGTTCAGGAGAACAGAGAATGATGACAAACCTGCTTTGTCTTTCGAGGATGAAACATTTCTGGAGATCATGCAGGAAGAGCTCCAGAGAGATGAGAAGAACAGCTGGATTGGTCCCTTACCATTCAGGTCACCCAGACCACGCCTTCCAAGTAACCGAGCTCAAGCCCTCTCTCGCCTCCACTCCTTGCAACGTACACTGAACAAAAATTCTGAAATGAAAGAACAGTTTGTTGCCTTTATGGAGAAGCTCTTTGAAAATGGACATGCTGAGGAAGCTCCCCCTGTCCCCGAGAATGCAGAGTGTTGGTACTTACCCATTTTTGGGGTGTATCACCCCCAAAAGCCGGGTCAGATACGGGTTGTGTTCGACTCGAGTGCACAAGAATGTGGCATCTCCCTAAACAACGTCTTGCTTTCAGGCCCCGACATGAACAACTCCCTCCTTGGAGTACTGCTCAGGTTCAGAAAGGCGCTTGTTGCCCCAACCGCTGACATCCAACAGATGTTCTATGGTTTTTTGGTGAGGGAAGACCACAGAAATTACTTAAGGTTCCTCTGGCACAAGGATAACGATCTTAGTAAGGAGGTGGGAGAGTATAGAATGCGAGTCCATGTGTTTGGGAACAGCCCTTCACCTGCGGTAGCAATATATGGCCTTCCTAGAGCTGCCCAGGAAGGTGAACAGAAGTACGGCTCTGACTCTCGCCACTTCGTCGAGCGACACTTTTATGTGGATGATGGGCTCATTTCCCTCCCAACTGAAGCCGAAGCCATTGATCTGCTCAAGCGCACTCAAGCTTCACTGGCAGAATCAAATCTTAAACTGCATAAAATCGCCTCTAACAGTGTTGCAGTGATGCAAGCTTTCACACCTGGAGAACTGGCTGCGGGCCTAAAAGACTTGGGCCTTGATGAAGAAGTGCTTCCAGTACAAAGAAGCCTTGGTTTGTGCTGGAACATAGACTCTGACACTTTCACATTCAGAGTTGCAGTCAACGACAAGCCGTTCACCCGCCGTGGAGTGCTATCCACCGTCAATAGCCTCTTTGACCCATTGGGCTTGGTCGCACCAGTGACCATCAGGGGCCGAGCACTGCTCAGAGAACTTTCTGCTGACGTTCATGAATGGGACACTGAACTTCCTGCAGACAAGTTAAACAAGTGGGAAACATGGAAAGAATCACTGCACGATTTGAGTAGCCTCCATCTTCCCCGCTCATACATACAACAGTCCCTATCCAGTGCCACATACACAGAGTTGTGTCTCTTTTCAGATGCTTCTAGCTGGGCTATAGGAGCAGTAGCTTATTTGAGGGTTGTCTTGACAGATGGGCAGTGTAGAGTTGGCTTTGTGCTCGGGAAAGCAAAGCTAGCCCCTCAACCAGAGCCCACCATCCCTCGCCTCGAACTATGTGGCGCTGTGCTGGCCGTCGAGATGGCTGAACTGATCCTCGACGAGCTTGACCACAAGCCAGACGCAGTGAGATTTTACTGTGACAGCAAAGTTGTCCTTGGCTACATACACAATAACTCTAAGCGATTCTTTGTGTATGTACACAATCGTGTTCACCGGATACGCAGGACAACCTCTCCCCAACAGTGGCATTATGTGCCTACGGATCAAAACCCAGCTGATCTGGCCACCAGGTCTGTGCCCGCGTCACAGCTCACCAACAGTATGTGGTTTACAGGGCCAGAGTTCCTTCACAAACCACTTCTGGCCGAAACAAATGAGTCCTTTAAGCTGGTGGATCCTGAAACAGATGCAGATGTGAGACCTCAGCTGACCACTTTTGCTACTCGCATAAGTGAATGTAAACTTACCTCAGGACGTTTCCAGCGCTTCTCCACTTGGGAGTCTTTGCTAAGAGCAGTTTCCTTCTTGATCCATCAAACTCATTCATACAGGTCTGACTCACCAACTACATGCAAAAGATGGCACCAGTGCAATAAGCCACGTAGCCCAGAGGAACTGGCAGCAGCCAAGCTGGCCATACTCAAGTCTGTACAAAGAGACACTTATACAGAAGAGTACACTGCACTACAAGAGAATAGAGCAATTTCGAGATCAAGTGCAATCTTGAACCTTGATCCCTTCATGTGTGATGGTCTCTTACGAATTGGGGGACGTCTGAGATATGCATCAATTGAACCAGAGGTGAAAAATCCAATCATTCTCCCAAAACAAAGTCATGTTACAACATTACTGGTGAATCATTACCACACAAAGGTGGAACACCAAGGACGGCAATTCACTGAAGGTGCAATAAGAGCTGCAGGCCTGTGGATTGTTGCTGGTAAGCGGCTGATAAGTTCAGTCCTTCATAGCTGTGTCACCTGCCGCAAGCTGAGAGGAAAACTTGAGGTCCAAAAGATGGCTGACCTCCCTCCAGAGCGTCTAAGCTTGTCACCACCATTCACATATGTGGGATTAGACGTTTTTGGTCCCTGGGAGGTGGTCACCCGACGCACTAGAGGTGGCGCAGCTCAGAGTAAGCGGTGGGCCATACTTTTCACATGCATGAGCACTAGAGCTGTGCATGTGGAAGTCATACAGTCCATGGATGCAGCCAGTTGCATCAATGCCCTGCGACGGTTTTTTGCCTTAAGAGGACCAGCGAAACAACTGAGGTCGGATCGAGGTACAAACTTTGTTGGAGCCAGTTCAGAACTAGGCATGAGACCAGATGATCCAAGTCAAACCAACACATTGAGGTACCTACATGAGAATGGTTGTACATGGGAATTCAATCCCCCGCACGCATCTCACATGGGAGGCGTGTGGGAGCGCATGATTGGCGTAACCCGGAGGATACTTGATGCCATGTTCCTGCAAACTAAACATACTCACCTGACTCACGAAGTGCTCTGTACTCTAATGGCAGAGGTGTCGGCGATAATCAATGCCAGACCATTAGTTCCTGTCTCTTCTGATCCTGCCTCACCAATGCTGCTGACTCCTGCTATGCTCTTGACCCAGAAACCAGGTGTGCCTGCTCCAGCCGGCAGTTTTGATAAAAAGGATCTCTTCAAGTGTCAGTGGAAACAAGTGCAGGCACTTGCGAATGAGTTTTGGACCCGATGGAGAAATGAGTACCTCCACACCCTTCAACCAAGGCGTAAGTGGCACACGGCATGTCGAAACCTGGAAGTTGGAGACATTGTGCTACTTAAACAGAGCCAATCACAACGCAATGAATGGCCAATGGGTTTGGTCACTTCTACCAGTCCAAGTGGTGATGGGAAGGTCCGCAAAGTCGAGGTCAGGACAACATCGCAAGACAAAATAAAGACATTCTTAAGGCCTATCTCAGATGTGGTCTTACTCCTGGCAAAGGAAAGTCAAAGGTCAAGTTAGGAAAGTTATGTTTTAAGTGGCATCAGTAATTGCCAGACGGGGAGTGTTCTGCCCTGAATAGGTTTTATATTAAAATACACTTAAAGTTACTGTTGAAACGTTTTATTGTTGCAAAGGTATTACGGAGCCTTTATTTTGAAAGCAACCCAGTAACAGGAAGCACATTGTGTAAACACAACGAGAGAAGACGTGATGGCGTGTTTGTATCACCGCATGGCTGTTAATTCTTGAATAATCCTTTGTGTGTGTATCCCTCAGAAAGCAATGACTGTAAGTGTTACACATTATTTACATGTTTAACAAGTTATATTGATTTATATTGACGAGTTTGCTGATATGTTTTCTAAGTTTGTAAGAAAGTAGCAACGTAATGTGTTTGAGCCTGTAAGACAACTGTACCATCATATACTTACCTGTTATATCATAGAAATCCATCACAGCATTTTTTGTATCTTTCTTTTCTAGTTTCACTCTGATTCAATGCTGTCAACCTGACTTACCTGCTGTTGAAGAAGTCAATAAAGGAGCATGCACGCTCACTTCCTGGCTCTTGAAAAGGAGTTTGGCTGGCTGTTTATCTATGTTAACACTTTGGAAGTATAACACATAGAGAGAACAGTACAAGAAAGCTAAAGCAAACATAGAAGTCTTCAAGGGGGAAGCGGGGTTTGACCCCCTCGGTTTAACACGGGCAAGACATTGAAATTGCAGGGCGTGCCAAGCCGCGACCGAACCAGCTTGGCAGTGTGAAAAGGCATAATGTGTCGGTAGTGGGGATTGACAACTATTATGTGAAAATGAAAGAATATGTCTTGTGTGTGTTTCCTTCTTTATGTGGAAAGCAGCAGACCCCAGACACCATTTCAATCAAGGTTGAAGAGGATATTGGTGGAGGCTTGCCCGCTGGAGGTTAGTAATACACATTGCATCTATGCAAGCAAACGACCTGGATCAACTGAGAATGTACTTGATTTTACCTGCGCTAAAAAGCCTGGTCCTCTTTGGAAAAGCATCATGACCAGCGCCCTGCTAAAACACGAGTCAAACTTGGGAGTAGCATTTCAAAGATGGAATCAGTCAAGAGCCCAGAAGGGTTTCAAGACAGATGCCACATGAGCTGGTTTATCATTCTCAAACATCACTGAATTCATAATGCATGAATGTTGGCTGAACAGCTTAGAGGGAAGGACACGTTGTTGCTTTTTAGTGTCAAAATAGAATTATTGTGCTTGCCTCGCATGTCATGTTGTGATCAGATCACTTTGCGCAGTGTCCTTAACCTGGCCAACCACTTGAGCTTTGAGTCTAGGGAGGAGGTTGCTGGAGGAGACGTCCCTCTCCAAAACTGTGAATCTTTGTCAGCAGTACACATTTTAAACCCTCTGTGTCAATGTTGCATGCATTTAAAGAGTTTCTTTGACTTGTACAAATACACAATGCCTCCCTTTATGCAAATAATGTATCAAAACAATAACTTTTTCCTTTTTTTCTCCCTCTGCAGAAGACTGCGATGCCTTTGGAGACCGTAGCACTCAGCGTGGCGCCACATCAGAGAGCCTGGGTGTTGTCGCCCCTGGCTCCTCCTCCCATATGTCCAGTCACAGCGAGGAACTGCTGGTTAGCAGAATAAAGAATATGTTGGCATTTTTGCACTTGTAAATAATTAATAGTGTTTTAGCCTACTGTGAGAAGGTGAAATCCTCCACCTTCTCACACCTACACTCAGATAAGAATAAATACACAGGGAAGACATTGAAATTGCAGGACGTTCCAAGTGCAGTTTAAAAATGCCTAATCTGTCGGTAGTGGGGATTGACAACTATTCTGTGAAAATGAAAGAATATGTCTTGTGTGTGTTTCCTTCTATATGTGGAAAGCAGCAGACACCAGACACCATTTCAATCAAGGTTGAAGAGGATATTGGTGGAGGCATGCCCGCCGTAGGTTGGTAATACACATTGCATCTATGCAAGAAAACAACCTTGATAAACTGAGATTGTACTCGATTTTGCCTTCTCAGCAGTAGCCTTTAACCCTTGACCATCCAAAGGGCGACAAGGTAAATGCATAATCAACAAACAGAAGTTGGAAAGAATGTCCAAATATAATTCTTCCAATACACAAGTGTGTACAAAGTACATACTGTATACCTTTGTGAAAAAGATTAATTCAAACATTACTTTCTCTCTCTCTGTTTTCCTCTCTGAAGAAGACGGCAATGACATCAGAGACTGCAGCACGCAGCGCGGCGCCACCTCGGAGAGTCTGCGTGTGGACGCCCCTGGCTCCTCCCACATGTCAAGTCACAGCGGGGAGCTGCACATCCTGAGCGTTTACGGACAAGGGGTGGGCCCACTGGCGGTGGACGGCCATGACACCCTTTTTGCCGCGTCAGAACTGGAGGCCTTGAGCTCGCTCTCCGCTGACCACAGCGTGGCCAAGAGCCTGAACTGCAGCGTGCGACTCGTCCGCCTTGAGGAGCTGACTGGGCATCAGGGCTGCCGCAAGGGCCGGCCCGGTGTCTTGTGTGGAAAGGTTATTCCCAACAATGCCAATATGATCGTCCACATGAGGACTCACTCTGGGGAGAAGCCCTACAAGTGTGACCAATGCACGAAGTGGTTCAGTCAGAAAGGCCCCCTGAAGCGCCACATGAGGACTCACTCCGGTGAGAGGCCCTACAAGTGTGACCATTGCACGAAGGGCTTCCGTCTGAAAGACCACCTGAAGCGCCACATGATGACTCACTCTGGTGAGAAGCCCTACAAGTGTGACCAATGCACGAGGTGCTTCAGTCAGAAAGGCCCCCTGAAGATCCACATGAGGACTCACTCCGGGGAGAAGCCCTACAAGTGTGACCAATGCACGAAGTGCTTCAGTCAGAAAGACATCCTGAAGCGCCACATGATGACTCACTCTGGGGAGAAGCCCTACAAGTGTGACCAATGCACGAAGTGCTTCAGTCTGAAAGGCCACCTGAAGAGCCACATGATGACTCACTCTGGGGAGAAGCCCTACAAGTGTGACCAATGCAAGAAGGGCTTCAGTCTGAAAAGCAACCTGAATATCCACATGAGGATTCACTCTAGGGAGAAGCCCTACAAGTGTGACCAATGCACGATGCGCTTCAGTCAGAAAGGCACCCTGAAGCGCCACATGAGGACTCACTCTGGGGAGAAGCTCTACAGGTGTGACCAATGCACGAAGGGCTTCAGTCTGAAAGACCACCTGAAGAGCCACATGATGACTCACTCTGGGGAGAAGCCCTACAAGTGTGACCAATGCAAGAAGGGCTTCAGTCTGAAAGGCAACCTGAATATCCACATGAGGATTCACTCTGGGGAGAAGCCCTACAAGTGTGACCAATGCACGATGCGCTTCAGTCAGAAAGGCACCCTGAAGATCCACATGAGGACTCACTCTGGGGAGAAGCTCTACAGGTGTGACCAATGCACGAAGGGCTTCCAACGGAAATGCGACCTGAAGTTCCACCTAAGGACTCACTCTGGGGAAAAGCCCTGCGTGTGTCTGCACTGCAACGCCAGCTACAGCGACCCAAGCAATTTGTGTGTGCACATGCTCAAGCACCCTTTGACACGGGGTAACGGGATGCTTTGATTGAGACCTCTGTCCTGTATTGATTGAAATTACTGCTTTTAGTTTTTCTTTTCATCATGATTAAACGCCTTCAACTTTTGATTCGCCGTGTTGGATTGAGTGTAGGATTGGCCAGAGGAGAGACCAAGTTGAATTGCAATTCACAATAGGGATGAAGTGGACATGGCTGCAAGGCAGTTAAAGGAATCTACACAACAAAGAAGTCTTTGGATTGGCCTCAGTATCAAACTTGGTGCCCACAGTTGCAAATCCAAAACTATCTCAACACCTTTCAATTAGAGAGGGCGGGAGATATCTCTAGTTCCATGGAGAATGGTTAGAAATTCATTGAAATAGACAAATTATTCAAACAGGGATCATATAATTTGTATGTTAAAGTCTGCTTGATATTGCCACGACACTCATTACCCTTATCTTTGTTAGCTTATTACAAAAATCCTGCAAAGTTCACTTGTGAAATAGACTGCGATTGAACCCCACATTATACATGATTGTGTTCATTCCACTTACCTTCCCATTCTTTGCGCTTAATGCTAACTACCTTGGATGGATTGTATCATAATGGTTGAAGATGAACCATTTTAAATGGTCCCTGGTTAAATGTCTAGTTCTCAGTGATGCTCAGTTTAAGCCGGTCCTCCCTCTAGAATGCAGCATTATTCTAACGGGACAAAGTCAGAAGATTCCTAGCATTGGTCCCCCTTCACTCCCTGTTTACAGCAGCGGCTGGTGGTGATCCAATTCGTCGGTGGGGTGCAGTAATGGACGGGGGTCCTCCCAAAGAAAATATAGAATTGGTTTCTGGGATGCCCACTAGCTAAAAAATTATTCTGATTCATAGCCTACATCCTGACTTGCAGGGCCTGGACAAGCTTACACTACTTTCACTTTCATTCAACGAGCCACTGCTATTTGACCCATGGTTGTTATTCTGATATTGAGGCATATCATGATCAATGTCCTATAGTGTTTTACCCGAGTCTCAAGGTCTATTTCAAATGCTGTTTGGGACCGTTGTATCATTTTTTTTTTTTAAATACATGCCGAAAGACTTGATTAATATGTAATTTACTTGATCCTTTTAAGTATAACATTGCATGAGGAGTCCATTCCTCCACTGAAATGGGTAGAAAGTGCTTTTACGACTCTGCTAACTAACTATCACTTCTCTCTGCATGTAGTCAATGCACGAATGCTGCTGAGGGAGGTAACCTATTTGATTCATTGGCTGAATTGTCCAATCAGCTCCAAATTACTACAATGAGTTGAGACACAGTGTAGTGTCAAGTGTTTCTTTAATACTCTTGGTAGGATAACAAACCTACCATGATTAATCAGGGGTTGGGTTTGTGTCGGGTCTCTTATTTTTCTGTTTAGTGTGTGTCTGTGTCTGTGTCTGTGTCTGTGTCTGTGTCCTGTGTGAACTTCCTAAGCCAGAGGGAAACTTTGAACCAATGCAAAAGGCTTAAAATGTACCACAATATCAAAACTAAAAAAATAATGAATTGTTATGAGCTGGAGCAGTGAATTTCTGTTTTTCTTTTACTTGTTTGACGGTTTCGGTTAATCTGTTCAAATATTGTGTTATTGTTTGGTCCAAAAGCTTTGATTTCTTTTAACATACGAGCTGTACATCATCATCATAATTTAAAAAAACGGTATAATTTGAACTTTATTATTTATTGTTTAGGATTATTTTCTTGCGTTTTAATACTCGTTATTTAGTTTGAATTATTTTTAACCATGTTCAATGAAAAAAGAAAAAGAAATTACGGGGAAAGGTTACCTCCCCTTTCTCTTATTTTTCCCGGCCAGATTATTTGTCCCGACCGCCCATGAGAAAATGTGTTACGAAAGTGTACACATAGTTCTTTCCTTGAGAGACACCGTGGCTTGCAAACGAGCGAAGCATCGTAGTTGCTCAGTGTTTGGATGTAGAAATGAACACAAACGTCTATATTTTGTTAATTCACCCGAGCCGCTGAAGAACCAGTGGGTTAATTTTATTGTCTCTGGAAATGCGCCAGTCTGCGCCAATCATTTCACTGACGACTGCTTCCTCAACTTGGGCGAATACAAAGCTGGACTTGCTCAATGTCTGAAAATCAAGTCTGGATCAGTACCAACTCTCCTCGGCTCAGCTCCAAGCCTCGAAAAAGTAAGTTAACTAACGCCATATCATTGTGTTGCTTTACTGTATATGGTTACCTTGTTAGCATGATAATGTTGCTTTAGCATTAGCGCTACAGCTAACAGCCAAGTTACTATTGCTAATGTTACGGTAGATAGCATCAGTTATGTGTGTAAATACCACGGACCTATGAAAGCAAGGACAGCGGACTAATACATGGCCGCCCAATCATTCCTATAATACACGCACTGTAACTCGAGTGTGCACCTCAGAAAGCAAGGGGCGTCACACGAGAATGGGCACAATTCAACAAAGGGGCTACAGGCACTGATCTCTACTGCTTGGAGACCAAGGGAATGCAATGTTTAACAATGTCTGCTCACCATACAACAAACGAATACAACTGTATTTTACCGGCCACTGGACCGCAGTAGTTCTAGCGTTTTACTGATGAGTTCATTATGACCTGTTAAACTCAACCTAAATACCTATGGTGCGTTCCTGGCAACCCGTGTTTTCTACCCTTCTACCCTCTTGTACTCCCAGTTTTAGCTGGTTATTTACGGGCAAAAAAAGTGTACCTGGAACGCACTATTATAGGCATGTTTTCCCCTTCACACCAGATTCAAATCAAAGGGTTATTAGCAAGTTTCTGCAGAGCTTGATTTCATGGTATTGAGTTGATGAGATGAACTATAAAATATGTAAACAAATCAAGGATGTAATATCATTTCATATAACTCATTTTAAGTATTAGGCTAATGTAATTCACTAAACATGTGATGTTGATAGGTTTTCAATGTAGTGAGTCCCCGGGACCCACAGGTGGCGAGTTGGGTGGGTCCCTGAGAAATTCAATGGGTCCCGAGTCGACTCCCCAGTTTAAAAATGTGTTTCTTTTTTATTATTATTCTATTTCTTAAATTAAATTAATAGTGTTAAACTCCTTGATGGTGGTATGATATGGTTAGAGCTTGAGTACTCAACCTTTCATGTTTAACACTAGAAACGCCGGGCCATTTTTACTTACTCCCAGTGCCGCAAGAGGGGTCAAATGACCCCTAAGTCATTTTAATGAGAGGCTGTGCATTTGCACATAATGATCACTAGGTGGCGCCAATGAGCTATTACCGCGCGAGCGCCACATTTGTGTGTGTGTGTGTGTCACAAGCCTAGTCCTCACGATTTTGTCATAAATGTACATATATTCAATCAGAAGGATTGCAAAAAAATCCTGTTTGATTTGCTCATTCGACACGAATGAGCACAGCATCGAGCAGTGGAAACGTGGGTTTATTTACTCTGAAGTTCGTATTTTTAATTGTTGAATGAAATCAGCGGTGACGAGCTAGTTGTTTTGGTAGCGGCTAAATTAGCATGTCGCGATACTTTGTACAGGAGATCACGTCTGCGCCGAGTAGATGCGCAGAGGGTTGAAACAGCGCTTGTCCGATCTGCTCACAAGAAGGTTTCTTTGGCCAGTTACTGTGATTAAACACGAGTTGTTTAATGTTCACAATGTAGAGTTTTTCATGGGGAAAATGAGATACGTCCCCGGGACGCATGGATAGTGAGTTTAGTGCGTCCTTTCAGATTTTAATGCGTCAGGGACGCAGGACGCGTACCTAGCAACATCACTGTGCTTATATCTTCTTACAACTTGCACCTGGACTATATGCAATATAAAAAATTGAGTACTGATTTTACTTTGTTCTCTCTACGCAGGCCAGCTCATCAAGTGCTTACATTCAGCAGCTTCTTTCAAGGGATGTCGCCTGCCAGAAAGAACACCTGGAAACGCATATTTGTAGGCACACATCCATCCTTAAAGTCTTGGCAGCCCCATTTTAAAAGTGAGTGTGTACTTTCCTCATTAAGTATTTTTTTTCTTTGATGTAGTAGATTTAGGCAGCATAGATTCTAGGCTGATGCTAGATTCTAACTGCGCTAAAAAGCCTGGTCTTCTTGGAAAATCATCACGACCAGCGCCCTGCTAAAACACGAGTCAAACTTGGGAGTTGCATTTCAAAGATGGAATCAGTCAAGAGTCCAGAAGGGTTTCAAGACAGATGCCACATGAGCTGGTTTATCATTCTCAATCATCAATGAATTCATAATGCATGAATGTTAACTGATCAGTTTAGAGGGAAGGACACGTTGTTGCTTTCTAGTATCGAAATAGAATTATTGCGCTTGTCTCGCATGTCATGTTGTGATCAGATCACTTGGCGCTGGTGTTCGTTGAGGGTCCTTAACCTGGCCAACCACTTGAGCTTTGAGTCTAGGGAGGAGGGTGCTGAAGGAGATGTCCCTCTCCAAAACTGTGAATCTTTGTCAGCAGTACACATTTTATACCCTCTGTGTCAATGTTACATACATTTAAAGAGTTTCTCTCATGTGTACAAATACACAATGCCTCCCTTTATGCAAATAATGTATCAAAACAATAGATTTTTCCTTTTTTCTCCCTCTGCAAAAGGCTGCGATGCCTTTAGAGACCGTAGCACTTATCGCAACGCCACCTCAGAGATTCTGGGTGAGGACGCCCCTGGCTCCTCCCACATGTCCATCCACATCGAGGAACTGAAGATTCTGAGTGTCTACGGAAAAGGGGAGGGCCCCTTGGCGACGGACGGCCATGACACCCTCTTCACCGCGTCTGAAGTAGAGGCCCTGAACTCGCTGTCTGCAGACCACAGCGCGGCCAAGAGCCTGGAGCGCGGCGAGCGGCTGGTCTGCCGCGAGGAGCTGAGTGTGCAGGTTGGAAATCATTCAACATCCAAAAGAGAGGCTTCCTCTGTTACAACTCTAAAACAGACCCATAGAAAGCCCACACCTTTATGATTCAGTAAACGTTTTTACACTGCCAAATATGCCCGTCTTGTGCCCAACTTTTCCCCTTTGTGATCCGCGCGTTTACACTGACCGAGGTAATTTACAGGCTTTATTTTGCACCCCTATTAACCCTCTCTGACCCTACACATATTGGAGGTTTGATTTTGATGTAAATGCGATAAGACAGCTTTGCGGTTCTAGGGGCGAGGCTTGGGTAGAGGTGTTGCTGCATTGTCTCTACAACAGAGACGATGCAGCGATAACATGAATAGTTGTAGCTGGAGAGACGGTGAAATTCACGAGCTGCTGACCATTATGGGAGAGAAGGTGATGCAGTCACATTTAAAAAAGACGAAAGATTGTCGATCTAAAGAGAAAGTTCCAGACAAACTTTCCTTACAATGCTTCGTCAGCAAAGTGGTTAGCAAAGTAAAGAATATTTCGGCATTTTTGCACTTGTAAATAGTTAATCGCGTTTTAGCCTACACTCGGATGTGAACTCATTCTTGCATGCGGGGGTCTTTAATCCAAAAAAATATTATTATTTTTTTGCAAGTCATTGTAAAGGGTCGTACTCTCCGTGTGAAGGCCCGCCTTCTCCTGTGAACCAAGCAAGCCAGCTCTGAGACGAAGGGGGATTTTACCCCCTTGGTTTTACACAGACAAGACATTGAAATTGCAGGGTGTGCCAAGCCGCGACCGAACCAGCTTGGCAGTGTAAAAATGCCTAATGTGTCGTTAGTGGGGATTGACCACTATTCTGTGAAAATGAAAGAATATGTCTTGTGTGTGTTTCCTTCTTTATGTGGAAAGCAGCAGACCCCAGACACCATTTCAATCAAGGTTGAAGAGGATACTGGTGGAGGCTTGCCCACCGTAGGTTGGTAATACACATTGCATCCATGCAAGCAAACGACCTGGATCAACTGAGAATGTACTTGATTTTACCTGCGCTAAAAAGCCTTGTCCTCTTTTGAAAAGCATCATGACAAGCGCCCTGCTAAAACACGAGTCAAACTTGGGAGTTGCATTTCAAAGATGGAATCAGTCAAGAGCCCAGAAGGGTTTCAAGACGGATGCCACATGAGCTGGTTTAACATTCTCAATCATCAATGAATTCATAATGCATGAATGTTAGCTGATCAGCTTAGAGGGAAGGACACGTTGTTGCTTTTTAGTGTCAAAATATAATTATTGCGCTTGTCTCGCATGTCATTTTGTGATCAGATCACTTTGCGCTGGTGTTCGTTGAGTGTCCTTAACCTGGCCAACCACTTGAGCTTTGAGTCTAGGGAGGAGGGTGCTGGAGGAGACGTCCCTCTCCAAAACTGTGAATCTTTGTCAGCAGCACACATTTTAAACCCTCTGTGTCAATGTTGCATACATTTAAGAGTTTCTTACACGTGTACAAATACACAATACCTCCCTTTATGCAAATAATGTATCAAAACAACTGATTTTTCTTTTTTTTCTCCCTCTGCAGAAGACTGCGATGCCGTTGGAGACCGTAGCACTGAGCGCAACGCCACCTCAGAGATTCTTGTTGTGGACGCACCGGGCTCCTCCCACATGTCCAGTCACAGCGAGGAACTGAAGATTCTGAGCGTCTACGGAAAAGGGGAGGGCCCACTGGCGGAGGACGGCCATGACACCCTCTTCACCGCGTCAGAAGTGGAGGGCCTGAACTCGCTGTCTGCGGACCACAGCGTGGCCAAGAGCCTGGAGCGCGGCGAGCGGCTGGTCTGCCGCGAGGAGCTGAGTATGCAGGTTGGAAATCATCTTCTCATTCACCCTCCAAAAGAGAGGTTTCCTCTGTTACAACTCTAAAACAAACCCATTGAAAGCCCACACCTTTATGATTCAGCAAACGTTTTTACACCGCCAAATATGCCCGTCTTTGCCCAACTTTTCCCTTGTGTAATCTGTGCGTTTACTGACCAAGGTAATTTATGGGCTTTATTTCGCACCCCTATTAACCCTCTCTGACCCTACACATATTGGGGGTTTCATTTTGATGTAAATGCGATAAGACAGCTTTGCGGTTCTAGGGGCGAGGCTTGGGTAGAGGTGTTGCTGCATTGTCTCTACAACAGAGACGATGCAGCGATATCAACATGAATAGTTGTAACTGGAGAGAAGGTGAAATCCGCAAGCTGCTGACCATCATGGGAGAGAAGGTGATGCAGTCGTATTTAAAGAAGACGAAAGATGGTCGATTTAAGAGAAAGTACCTGCTAAACTTTCCCTACAATGCTTCGTCAGCAAAGTGGTTTACAAAAAAATAAAGATTTCGGCATTTTTGCACTTAATAGTAATAGTTAATCGCGTTTTATCCTACACTCAGATTTGAACTCATTCTTGCATGCGAGGGTCTTGAATCAAAAAATATGTTGATATTTATTTGCTATTCATTGTAAAGAGTCCTACACTCGGTGTGTAGCCCCGCCTTCTCCGGTGAACCAAGAAAGTCAGCTCAGAGACGAAGGCAAGGCAACTTTATTTATATAGTACTTTTCATACACAAGGCAGACTCAGTGATTCACATGCAAACATTGTCATACAATAAAATAAAATAACTGATAAGTAAAAGAAAACATAACAAAGTTACAAAAGGCATTTTAGTATCAAAATAGAAAATAAAGGAAAAGTTAAAAAAGAAAGTGCAATGTATTTAAGATTTAGCAGAAAGCTAAAGCAAACATAAAAGTCTTCAAGGGGGAAGTGGGATTTTACCCCCTCGGTTTAACACGGGCAAGACATTGAAATTGCAGGGCGTGCCAAGCCGCGACCGAACCAGCTTGGCAGGGTAAAAAGGCAAAATGTGTTGTTAGTGGGGATTGACAACTATTCTGTGAAAATGAAAGAATATGTCTTGTGTGTGTTTCCTTCTTTATGTGGAAAGCAGCAGACCCCAGACACCATTTCAATCAAGCTTGAAGAGGATATTGGTGGAGGCTGGCCCGCCGTGGGTTTGTAATACACATTGCATCTATGCAAGCAAACGACCTGGATCAACTGAGAATGTACTTGGTTCTACCTGCGCTAAAAAGCCTGGTCCTCTTTGGAAAAGCATCATGAACAGCACCCTGCTAAAACACGAGTCAAACTTGGGAGTTGCATTTCATAGATGGAATCAGTCAAGAGCCCAGAAGGGTTTCAAGACAGTGGCCACATGAGCTGGTTTATCATTCTCAAACATCAATGAATTCACAATTTATGAAAGTTGGCTGATCAGCGTAGAGGGATGGACCCGTTTTTGCTTTTTAGTGTCAAACTAGAATTATTGCGCTTGCCTCGCATCTCATGTTGTGATCAGGTCATTTTGCGCTGGTGTTCGTTGAGTGTCCTTAACCTGGCCAACCACTTGAGCTTTGAGTCTAGGGAGGAGGGTGCTGGAGGAGACGTCCCTCTCCAAAACTGTGAATCTTTGTCAGCAGTACACATTTTAAACCCTGTCAATGTTGCATACATTTAAAGAGTTTCTTTCATGTTTACAAATACACAATGCCTCTTTTTATGCAAATAATGCATCAAAACAATTAATTTTGCCTTTTTTTTTCTCCCTCTGCAGAAGACTGTGATGCCTTTGGAGACCGTAGCACTCAGCTCGGCGCCACCTCAGAGATTCTGGGTGTGGACGCCCCTGGCTCCTCCCACATGTCCAGTCGTTGCAAGGAACTGGTGGTTAGCAGAATAAAGAATATGTTGGCATTTTTGCACTTGTAAATAGTTAATCGTGTTTTAGCCTACACTCGGATGTGAACTCAGTCTTGCATGCGAGGGTCTTGAATCAAAAAATAATAATACACGGGGAAGACATTGAAATTGCAGGGCGTGCCAAGCCGCGACCGAACCAGCTTGGCAGTGTAAAAATGCCTAATCTGTCGGTAGTGGGGATTGACAACTATTCTGTGAAAATGAAAGAATATGTCTTGTGTGTGTTTCCTTCTTTATGTGGAAAGCAGCAGACCCCAGACACCATTTCAATCAAGGTTGAAGAGGATATTGGTGGAGGCATGCCCGCCGTAGGTTAGTAATACACATTGCATCTATGCAAGAAAACAACGGTGATAAACTGCGAATGTACTCGATTTTGCCTTCTCAGCAGGAGCCTTTAACCCTTGACCATCCAAAGGCCGACAAGGAAAATGTATAATCAACAAACAGAAGTTGGAAAGAATGTCCAAATATAATTCTTCCAATACACAAGTGTGTACTTAGTACATACTGTATACCTTTGTGAATTGATTAATTAAAACATTACTTTCTCTCTCTCTGTTTTCCTCTCTGAAGAAGACGGCAATGACATCAGAGACTGCAGCACGCAGCGCGGCGCCACCTTGGAGAGTCTGCGTGTTGGCGCCCCTGGTTCCTCCCACATGTCAAGTCACAGCGGGGAGCTGCGCATCCTGAGCGTTTACGGACAAGGGGAGGGTCCACTGGCGGTGGACGGCCATAACGCCCTTTTTGCCGCGTCAGAACTGGAGGCCTTGAGCTCGCTCTCCGCTGACCACAGCGTGGCCAAGAGCCTGAACTGCAGCGTTCAGCTCGTCCGCCTTGAGGAGCTGACTGGGCATCCGGGCGGCCGCAAGGGCCGGCCCGGTGTCTTGTGTGGAAAGGTTATTCCCAACAATGCCAATATGATTATCCACATGAGAACTCACTCCGGGGAAAAGCCCTACAAGTGTGACCAATGCACAAAGGGCTTCAGTCTGAAAAGCCACTTGAAGAGCCACATGAGGACTCACTCCGGTGAGAAGCCCTACAAGTGTGACCAATGCACGAAGCGCTTCCAGCGGAAATGCGACCTGAAGATCCACCTGAGGACTCACTCTGGGGAGAAGCCCTACAAGTGTGACCAATGCACGAAGGGCTTCAGTCTGAAAAGCCACTTGAAGAGCCACATGAGGACTCACTCCGGTGAGAAGCTATACAAGTGTGACCAATGCACGAAGCGCTGCCGAAGCACAAGCCACCTGAATCACCACATAATGACTCACTCTGGGGAGAGGCCCTATAGGTGTGACCTATCCACGAAGGGCTTCGGTCTGAAATGCGACCTGAATATCCACATGAGGACTCATTCCGGGCTGAAGCCCTACAAGTGTGACCAATGCACGAAGAGCTTCAGTCTGAAAAGCCACTTGACGGGCCACTTGAGGACTCACTCCGGTGAGAAGCCATACAGGTGTGACCAATGCACGAAGGGCTTCATTCTGAAAGACCTCCTGAAGCGCCACATGAGAACTCACTCTGGGGAGAAGCCCTACAAGTGTGACCAATGCAAGAAATGCTTCCGTCTGAAATGCCGCCTGAAGCGCCACATGATGACTCACTCTGGGGAGAAGCCCTACAAGTGTGACCAATGCACGAAGCGCTTCAGTCTGAAAGACCTCCTGAAGCGCCACATGATGACTCACTCTGGGGAGAAGCCCTACAAGTGTGACCAATGCACGAAGCGCTTCAGTCTGAAAAGCAACCTGAATATCCACATGAGGACTCACTCTAGGGAGAAGCCCTACAAGTGTGACCAATGCACGATGCGCTTCAGTCAGAAAGGCACCCTGAAGCGCCACATAATGACTCACTCTGGGGAGTGGCCCTATAGGTGTGACCAATGCACGAAGCGCTTCCAGCGGAAATGCGACCTGAAGATCCACCTGAGGACTCACTCCGGGGTGAAGTCCTACAAGTGTGACCAATGCACGAAGAGCTTCAGTCAGAAAAGCCACTTGAAGAGCCACATAATGACTCACTCCGGTGAGAAGCCATACAAGTGTGACCAATGCATGAAGTGCTTCAGTCTGAAATGCGACCTGAATATCCACATGAGGACTCACTCCGGGGTGAAGCCCTACAAGTGTGACCAATGCACGAAGAGCTTCAGTCAGACAAGCCACCTGAAGATCCACATGAGGACTCACTCCGGGGTGAAGCCCTACAAGTGTGACCAATGCACGAAGAGCTTCAGTCAGACATGCCACCTGAAGATCCACTTGAGGACTCACTCTGGGGAGAAGCCCTACAAGTGTGACCAATGCATGAAGCGGTTCAGTGAAGGCCGCACCTTGAATATCCACATGAGGACTCACGATAAGCCCTACAGGTGTGACCAATGCCCAAAGTGCTTCAGTGAAGGCCGCACCTTGAAGATCCACATGAGGACTCACTCCGGGAAGAAGCCCTACAAGTGTGACCAATGCATGAAGTGCTTCAGTCAGAAAGGCTCCCTGAAGCACCACATGATGACTCACTCTGGGGAGAAGCCCTACAGATGTGACCAATGCACGAAGCGCTTCATTCAGACAAGCCAACTGAAGGTCCACATGAGGACTCACTCCGGGGTGAAGCCCTACAAGTGTGACCAATGCACGAAGGGCTTCAGTCTGAAAAGCCACTTGAGGGGCCACTTGAGGACTCACTCCGGTGAGAAGCCATACAGGTGTGACCAATGCACGAAGTGCTTCAGTCTGAAAGACACCCTGAAGCGCCACATGATGACTCACTCTGGGGAGAAGCCCTACAAGTGTGACCAATGCAAGAAGTGCTTCAGTCTGAAAGGCCCCCTGAGGCACCACATGAGGACTCACTCTGGGGAGAAGCCCTACAAGTGTGACCAATGCACGAAGGGCTTCATTCTGAAAGCCCCCCTGATGGTCCACATGAGGACTCACTCCGGCGAGAAGCCCTACAAGTGTGACCAATGCAAGATGCGCTTCAGTCAGAAAGGCACCCTGAAGATCCACATGAGGACTCACTCTGGGGAGAAGCCCTACAAGTGTGACCAATGCACGATGCGCTTCAGTCAGATAGGCGGCCTGAAGATCCACCTGAGGACTCACTCCGGTTAGAAGCCCTGCCTGTTAGTGCATTGCAACGCCAGCTACAGCGACCCAAGCTATTTGAGTGTGCACATGCTCAAGCACACGGGCAATGGGGTGCTTTCACACTGGGTAACGGGGCGCTTTGATTGAGACCTCTGTCCGGTATTTGTCTAAATTACTGCTTTTTCGTTTTTCTTTTCATCAGGATTAAACACTTTCCAGCTTTTGATTCGCTTTGTTTTGCTTTGTTTTCATTTTAGTAATTTATGTCTGTGTGATAAAGAACTTATTTCTCTGAGTCTTCTAACAGCAAAACATTAGGAAACGTTCACATCGTTGGTTAATACAAAGGAAACCTGTGAGGGGAGTATACCACGAACCTCGCTGAACTTTCCCAGGCTTTCTTGGGAAAACCTGGTTCGACAGAGGCGCAACTCGCAGTCAGAGTTAAATGGTTCCACGACACTCACTTTAGATTCAATTAGTCGAACCAGGTTTTCCGCTTTAGGTTCAATGCGCGTTCCCATAAAAGGTGTGTTTATCACGTCATTTAACTCCCCCTTATGCAAAGTGAATCGAGCGTGCGTGGTGTATTATTATGAATTCCTACGAGGAATTCAAAGTCCAAATCACAGCCAAGGGGAACACGGTTGCCCATAATATGGCTAGGGTAGCGTGCTGGCAAAAAATAGCCGTCCGTGTTAATTCATAAGTGAAAAGATGGCAATGGACATAAATAATTGTCTTGCTGATCAAATGTGAAATGATTGAGTGTAAAAACACTGGGGGGGGTGCCGCGGTGCAGCGCCCGGGGAGCAGATGGGGGTTTCAGGTGCCTTGCTCAAGGGCACCTCATCCGTGGAGGTTCGGGATTCGAACTGGCCACCCTCCGGTTACCAGTCCAACTCCTTCACCAGTATGCACGCTGCAGTTCAGGCTCTTGGCCACGCTGTGGTCTTTGGACAGCGAGCTCAAGGCCTCAAGTTCTGACGCGGCAAAGAGGGCGTTATGGCCGTCCACCGCCAACGAGATGACGGGTGACGCACACTAAGCAGCACCCCCACTTCCCGCGTCCCTGCTCAAGAATCTCAAACACTGGGTCCAGCTTTACGTGGTGCCTATTCCTTTGCAGCGTGCAGATGTTAGGCAGTGGAATCTGCATTTGCTGCAGGGTTTTATAACCAGTGGTCCATTTTACTTGTGTTGCTTTTTTAATTGTCTCCTTTCCTCATCGTGTTGCTCTCCTGTTAGCACTTATATATACAATATTCATCCCTGTTCCTTCACTTTGTTCTTGTTTTTCAAGTTGGATACAAACACACACACACACTAGATGTAGTAAGGTTAAGCCACTAAAGTCAGCCTAGTCTAGTGCTACCCATGCTAACACGAACGTGAAGCTTTCCCTCAAATTTAAAAACATAGGCTATCTAAGTATACCACTCCAAATGTAAAACTGACGTTTACAAATATGCAACAATGGTCAGAAAAGTACTTGGGTATGTGTTTTTTTATTTATATATACAATATTGCAATCGCTGCTGTCAAAGAAAACTAAAAATATTTTCGGGAAGAAGTTTGATAATTTTAAGTTTTATGTGAGGCCGCTTTGTGAACTACAGCTCTTCGCTGCTCTCGACGCATCATATACGTCACCACACCCGCACTTGGAACCATTGGAACTCGGCACAGACATGGCGATCTCTTTGCTCCACTTCACCACTTTTTTTCAAGGCGAGGATAAAAGCATAGAAAGAGGTGAAAACCACTATAAGTCTGGGCATGTGGAGAGTTTTAGTTATGTGCCATCTCTGCCGAGTTCCAAGTGCGGGTGTGGTGATATCCCTTTATTATGTCCATGGGTGATATATGCGTCGAGAGCAGCGAAGAGCTGTAGTTCTTCTTCTTCAGTTTCCGGCATTTTGGACGCTGTCCAGCGTATTACTGCCCTCCACAGGTCCGATGACTGACTACATTTTTACATATAGTCCTGTTCTATGCAGGAACTGCAGAACTGCCCTAGAGATCAGTTTATGATTATCAGTGCCCAAACAGGGAACAAACTG
This sequence comes from Gadus chalcogrammus, assembly GCF_026213295.1. NCBI lineage: Eukaryota > Metazoa > Chordata > Actinopteri > Gadiformes > Gadidae > Gadus > Gadus chalcogrammus. Next base: position 30,635,673 of record NC_079415.1, on the reverse strand, counting down.
AAAAAGCCTGACCTCCAAGTCCCAAGACCAACAGTCTACCAAATAGTGCATGTCTTTCTGTCCTATATTTTCTACACTCCAGAAAAACCTGTTTTACTGTCTCAGAACTCCCACATTCACATAAACCAGACACATGTTTTCCTACAATAAATAAAAAAATATTTAGCCCACAGTGACCCAGCCTCAATCGACAGTTTACTCAGCTCGGGCAGCACCCAATATGGCATAGGTAGCCAGCTTGTATGTTCCGCTACACTAAACTGTTCCAAACCCAGCCGCACAGCCCACTGATTTATATTTACAAAAAATGTTTTATACTTATTGGCTCTGTCAGACTCTTGTGACAGGCACCTTGCTGGAAAAGTTTGATGTGTCCCACTTAGTTGTACCCAGTACTGCAACCCTAACTTAATGCGCCTTAACCATAAGGGCCTTTCTCCCATTTCAATAAGCAGAGCAGGGACTGGGGAAGGAGCTATAGTTCACAAAGCGGCCTCACATAAAACCTAAAATTATCAAACTTCTTCATGAACATTTTTAGTTTTCTTTGCATGAAAAATTATCATTTAAATCCACAAACAACTTATGTGTAATCCAGGGCATATAAAGACTGGGACCAGAAAATAATTATTTTCTCTCCATTGACACCCATACATATCTTTCGATCTCATAGGTCCCATGAGCTCTACCGGAAGGGGCGTGACTTCGCCACTCTATTTTTCCCGACCGCCCATGAGAAAAGTAGCTACGACCGCGTGAGCTGCTCAACACACCCATACCGGTAGTTCTTTCCTGGAGTAACATTATAGTTTGCAAGCATGGAAGTTGCTCAGTGTTGGGATGTACAAATTATCACAAAAGTCTATGTTTAGTTCCTTCATCCGAGCCTATTTTATCTGGAAACGCGCCAAACATTTCGCCGAGTCCGGATAAGTTCCAACACTCCTCGGCTCAGCTACAAACCTCGGACAAGTAAGTCAACTACCGCTGTATCATTGTGTTGCTTTACTGTATATGGTTACCTTGTTACCCTAGCATTAGCTATACAGCTACCAGCGCAGTTACTGTCTCTAATGTAAAGGTAGATGGCATCCGGTATGTGTGTGAATACACACACTGTAATGCGAGTGTTGGACACTTCTTTGTTATTTGGATAAACGTTCTGACTGAGCGTGTACCTCTGCAAACCAGGGGGATCACACGTGAATGGGCACAGTTCAGCAAAGGGGGTACATACACTGATCTCTACTGCTTGGATACCAAGGGAATGTCCCGAATCTTTAACAATGTCTGCTCACCATACTACAAACGAATACAACTGTCTGTATCCAGCTACGTGACCGCAGTAGTTCTAGCGTTTTCACAACCCTCTTATGCCGCGTTTCCGCTGCAGGGTGCGGAACGGATCGGATCGCAAAGGTGCGGTAGGGAGGGGGTGGTATGTAAAACATCGTAAACAACGTCTTCCTCCCCAAGAATGCAGACGGACGTCTCCACCTCCTTGTTCGGCCAAGCAAGCGTTTTACGCAACATGTTAATTGTAAAGAATAATAACTCGAGGCTGCTGTTTGTTTGTTTTTTATCCCCGCGTCGCCCGGAAGTGACGATTCTGTCGACCAATCAACGGAGGGGGTGTGTAGCTAGAATTTCCCGGGACTCTTTCAGGCGTCTCGTTTTCGGTACCCCAACGGAGTAGTCCCGAGAACGAGGCCAGAACGGGTACGGCAAAGTCCGGGTCACGCCCACTTTTGGCGGTGGAAACGTGACCCGATCCGCACCTATCCGATCCGTTCCGCACCCTGCAGTGGAAACGCGGCATTAGTCTACCATAACCTTATTTTCACTTTGAGCACTCCCCTCCCTCTACCCCTTAAAGAGCTTCTAGCTCTTTTCAGGCTGCCCTTGAAAATAAGAATTTTGTCTTTAATTTGTTCTCCTGGGTAAATAAAGGTTAATAATAATAATAATGACCTCCGTTACAGCTCGTAACTTACGGTCTAAAATGTGTCCCCGGAACGCAGCATAATGTTATGCATCGATCTGGTCTGAGTTCACATGTAGTGAGTTGCGGGTTTGACTGCCATTCCAGGGCCCACTCATATTTTTACATTCAGCTGCTTCTCTCAAGGGATTTTGCCTGCCATACAGACTACCTGGAAACAAATACTGTAGCCACACGGCTATCCTTAAAGACTTTGCTGCCCCATTTTACAAGTGAAGGTATGTACTTTGCACTTTGAGTACATTTACTTGATCTAGTAGATTCTAGGCAGCATAGATTCTAGGCTGTTGCTAGACTCTAACTGCGCTAACAAGCTCTTTGGAAAAGCATCATGACCAGCGCCCTGCTAAACTTGAGTCAAACTTGGGAGTTGTATTTCAAAGATGGAATCAGTCAATAGCCCAGAAGGTTTTCAGGACAGATGCCACATGAGCTGTTTATTATTCTCAAACATCAATGAATTCAAAATGTATAAATGTAAGCTGAGCAGCTTACCGTTATCACTTGTTATTGTCAAAATAGAATAATTGCGCTTGTCTCGCATGTCGTGTTGTGCTGCTCAGATCATCTTGCGCTGATGTTCGTTCAGTGTCCTCCAACTGGCCCCCGCTTGAGCTTTGAGTCTAGGGGGGAGGGTGCTGGAGTAGACATCCCTCTCAAACTCTGTATCTTTGCGTGCAGTACACATTTTAGACCATAGCACGCAGCGCGGCGGCACCTCAGAGAGTCTGGGTGTGGACGCCCCTGGCTTCTCCCACATGTCCAGTCACAGCGGGGAGCTGCGGATCCTGAGCGTCTACGGAAAAGGGGAGGGCCCAATGGCGGTGGACGGCCATGACACCCTCTTCACCGCGTCTGAAGTGGAGGCCCTGAACTCGCTGTCTGCGGACCACAGCGTGGTCAAGAGCCTGGAGCGCGGCGAGCGGCTTGTCTGCCGCGAGGAGCTGAGTGTGCAGGTTGGAGATGATCTTCTTATTCTCTATCCAAAAGAGAGGCTTCCTCTGTTACAACTCCAGCACAAAGCCTTATAAAGCACACACCTTTATGAATCAATGAGTCGTAAGTGGGGATTTATAACTATTCTTTGCAAATGAAAGAATGTCTTTTGTGTGTGTTTCCTTCTTTATGTGGAAAGCAGCAGACCCCAGACACCATTTCAATCAAGGTTGAAGAGGATATTGGTGGAGGCATGCCTGCTGTAGGTTAGTAATACACATTGCATCCATGCAAGCAAACAACCTGGATCAACTGAGAATGTACTCTATTCTAACTGCGCTGAAAAGCCTGGTCCTCTTTGGAAAAGCATCATGACCAGCGCCCTGTTAAACATGAGTCAAACTTGGGGGTTGTATTTCAAAGATGGATAAGTTTAATATCCATACTGCCATGAGTACCCTTAAACTTAGTACACTATCCGCACTCACTAAGTGCGCTCATTTTCAGATGTCAGTGTTGTTCCAAATCGAATGCTCCGTGGTGCACAAACCGGAAATTACGATCACGACTGCGGCCGCGGCTCCTTCCCCGCAATAAACATCCCGCTTTGAACGGTGAACTCTTTACGCCTAGCTGCTATAAAAGCTATTAAAACTACAAAATGACTCCATTAATTCATGCTATGTGGAAAATGCGCAGACTTTGGCTTAACCTGACTCCGCCCTCTTCCGCTACCCAGCTAACATTGCTGCCGTTGAGTAAAAAATGTGTAAATCGATCCACACTTCACGATTTGACCGTTTTGAGTACACCATGGGTCCTTTCAGTACTTATTTTCGCCCGATCTGAATTGGAACGCCCTACGTACTCATACTAAGGCTAGTAAGTATGGATATTGGAACACAGCATTGTTATCGTCAAAATAGAATAGTTGCGCTTCTCTCGCATTTCATGTGCTCAGATCATTTTGCGCTGTCGTTCGTTCAGTGTCCTCCACCTGGCCCCCGCTTGAGTTTTGAGTCTAGGGGGGAGGGTGCTGGAGGAGACATCCCTCTCCAAAACTCTGAATCTTTGTCTGCAGTACACATTTTAAACCCTCTGTCTCAATATTTCATAAACATTAGGGCTTTAACAAAAAACCAACTCCCGATTCGGTTTGTATCAAGATTTTTGACCCACGGTTCGATACATCCCACGATTTTTTTTAATATAATATTTTTTTTTTATTTAAACAGCACTTGTATAACAATAAACGAAATTTAACTTTTAATAAAAAAAAATTTGGAATACTGATCAGATTTGAACAGAAAGAATACTATTAATGTATCACTATTTTAATAAATAAATCACCAAAGATTGCAGTTGGAGGATGCTTGCAGGTAGGCAAAAACCCTCAACTAGTTTTGTGGTTTGTCAAAGATCCTATCGTGGATTCTTATTAGGTTATGTAGCTTAATTAATGACATAATCAGGCCGTATAGAATGCAACATGTTTAATAGCCTCACTTTCAAATAGATGGGGAAAAAACATGAACGTCTGGTTCGCAATAACGAGGCATAGTTTTACGAGTGGCGGGTGTGTGTACGTGAATGGCAGTCTGCGTATGTGTGTGCGAGTGACGTCAGCGAGTGAGTGGACGAGCGAGGAGAGCGAGCGGTAGCGTGTGTGTGTCTAGTGAAGAAACAATCGTTTCCGGTAGAATAAAGTACCCATCCTGTCAATCGGTGGCCGCTTCATTCCGACCTATAAGCAGACCAACTGCCGTTCAAAGCACACAAAACACGAGAGACAGGGATCACACAGGCTATTTTTTCGCATTTGTCCCACTCTGGATGAATGTCGTTTATCGCATATGAGGACCTCCCAGGCTGTGGAGAAATGCAATCCTCCGTAGCCCACGGAGAGCTGTCATCACAGAGAGGGCATCTCGTCGCAGACTTAAGGCATCGATAAAAGGGGGCGGTGTCAGCAGACTATTATTTAGACTGGTTATTAGCAAATTTCCATCTGACAATTTGACCGGAGAGTTAGAAAGGGCGTATCGCGCTTGTGCCTTCTCACACCGCGAGACAGGTTCGTGGCTTTGAGTGTCGTGATTCCGGTTTCGATATGCATATCGTTACAGCCCTAATAAACATACATTTAAATAGTTTATTTCATGTGTACAAATGCACACTTCCTCCTTTTATGCAAACATTGTATCAAAACAATTACGTGGTCTTTTTTTTCCTCCCTCTGCAGAAGACTGCGATGCCTTTGGAGACCGTAGCACGCAGCGCGGCGCCACCTCGGAGAGTCTGGGTGTGGACGTCCCTGGCTCCTCCCCCATGTCCAGTCACAGCGGGGAGCTGAAGATCCTGAGCGTTTATGGTAAAGGGGAGGGCCCACTGGCGGTGGACGGCCATGACACCCTCCTCACCTCGTCAGAAGTGGAGGACCTGAACTCGCTGTCTGCGGACCACAGCGTGGCCAAGAGACTGGCGCGCGGCGAGCGACTGGTCCGCCACGAACAGCTGAGTGTGCAGGTTGGAAATCATTCAACATTCAAAAGAGAGGCTTCCTCTGTTACAACTCTTAAACAGACCCATTGAAAGCGCACACCTTTATGATTCAGTAAACATTTTTATACTGCCAAATATGCCCGTCTTGTGCCCAACTTTTCACCTGTGTGATCCGCGCGTTTACATTGGCCGAGGTAATTTACGGGCTTTATTCCGCACCCCTTTTAACCCTCTCTGACCGTACACATATTGGAGGTTTGATTTTGATGTAAATGTGATAAGTCAGCTTTGCGGTTCTAGGGGCGAGGCTTGGGTAGAGGTGTTGCTGCATTGTCTCTACAACAGAGACGATGCAGCGATATCAACATGAACAGTTGTAGCTGGAGAGAAGGTGAAATCCGCAAGCTGCTGACCATCATGGGAGAGAAGGTGATGCAGTCGCATTTGAAGAAGACAAAAGATTGTCGATCTAAGCGAAAGTATGAAGGCCCGCCTTCTCCTGTGAACCAAGCAAGCCAGCTCTGAGACGAAGGGGGATTTTACCCCTGTGGTTTTGCACAGGCAAGACATTGAAATTGCAGGGCGTGCCAAGCCGCGATCGAACCAGCTTGGCAGTGTAAAAATGCTTAATGTGTCGTTAGTGGGGATTGACAGCTATTCTGTGAAAATGAAAGAATATGTCTTGTGTGTGTTTCCTTCTTTATGTGGAAAGCAGCAGACCCCAGACACCATTTCAATCAAGGTTGAAGAGGATATTGGTGGAGGCTTGCCCGCCGTAGGTTAGTAATAAACATTGCATCTATGCAAGCAAACGACCTGGATCAACTGAGAATGTACTCGATTCTGCCTGCGCTATAAAGTCTTGTCCTCCTTTGAAAAGCATCATGACCAGCGCCCTGCTAAAACAGGAGTCAAATTTGGGAGTTGCATTTCAAAGATGGAATCATTCAAGAGCCCAGAAGGGTTTCAAGACAGATGCCACCTGAGCTGGTTTATCATTCTCAAACATCAATGAATTCATAATGTATGAATGTTGGCTGATCAGCTTCGAGGGAAGCACACGTTGTTGCTCTTTAGTGTCAAAATATAATTATTGTGCTTGCCTCGCATGTCATGTTGTGCTCAGATCACTTTTGCGCTGGTGTGCGTTGAGTGTCCTTCACCTGGCCAACCACTTGAGCTTTGAGTCTAGGGAGGAGGGTGCTGGAGGAGACGTCCCTCTCCAAAACTGTGAATCTTTGTCAGCAGTACACATTTTAAACCCTCTGTGTCAATGTTGCATACATTTAAAGAGTTTATTTCATGTGTACAAATACACAATGCCTCCCTTTATGCAAATAATGTATCAAAACAATAACTTTTTCCTTTTTTTTTTCTCCCTCTGCAGAAGACTGCGATGCCTTTGGAGACCGTAGCACTCAGCGCAACGCCACCTCAAAGATTCTGGGTGTGGACGCCCCTGGCTCCTCCCACATGTCCAGTCGTAGCGAGGAACTGATGGTTAGCAGAATAAAGAATATGTTGGGATTTTTGCACTTGTAAATAGTTTATCATATTTTAGCCTACGCTCGGATGTGAACTCATTCTTGCATGCAAGGGTCTTGAATAAAAATACACAGGTAAGACATTGAAATTGCAGGACGTGCCAAGCCGCGACCGAACCAGCTTGGCAGTGTGAAAACGCCTAATCTGTCGGTAGTGGGGATTGACATCTATTCTGTGAAAATGAAAGAATGTCTTGTGTGTGTTTCCTTCTTTATGTGGAAAGCAGCAGACCCCAGACACCATTTCAATCAAGGTTGAAGAGGATATTGGGGGAGTCTTGCCCGCCGTAGGTTAGTAATACACATTGCATCTATGCAAGAAAAGAACGTTGATAAACTGAGCATGTACTCGAATCTGCCTTCTCAGCAGGAGCCTTTAACCCGTGACCATCCAAAGGGCGACAAGGAAAATGCATAATCAACAAATAGAAGTTAGAAAGAATGTCCAAATATAATTCTTCCAATACACAAGTGTGTACACCTTTGTGAAATGATTAATTAAAACATTACTTTCTCTCTTTCTGTTTTTCTCTGTGAAGAAGACGGCATTAACATTAGAGACTGCAGCACGCAGCGCGGCGCCACCTCGGAGAGTCTGTGTGTGGACGCCCCTGGCTCCTCCCACATGTCCAGTCACAGCGGGGCGCTGAAGATCCTGAGCGTCTACGGTAAAGGGGAGGGCCCACTGGCGGTGGACGCCCATGACACCCTCTTCACCGCGTCAGAAGTGGACTCGCTGTCTGCGGACCACAGCGAGGCCAAGAGCCTGGAGCGCGGCGAGCGGCTGGTCTGCCGCGAGGAGCTGAGTGTGCAGGTTGGAAATCATTCAACATTCAAAAGAGATGCTTCCTCTGTTACAACTCTCAAACCGACCCATGGAAAGCCCACACCTTTATGATTCAGTAAACGTTTTTACACTGCCAAATATGCCCGTCTTTTGTCCAACTTTTCCCCTGTGTGATCCGCGCGTTTACACTGACCAAGGTTATTTACAGGCTTTATTTCGCACCCCTTTTAACCCTCTCTGACCCTACACATATTGGCGGTTTCATTTTGAAGTAAATGCAATAAGACAGCTTTGCGGTTCTAGGGACGAGGCTTGGGTAGAGGTGTTGCTGCATTGTCTCTACAACAGAGACGATGCAGCGATATCAACATGAATAGTTGTAACTGGAGAGAAGGTGAAATTCGCGAGCTGTTGAACATCATGGGAGACAAGGTGATGCAGGCGCATTTGACGAAGACGAAAGATTGTCGATCTAAGCGAAAGTACCAGGCAAACTTTCCTTACAATGCTTCGTCAGCAAAGTGGTTAGCAAAGTAAAGAATATTTCGGTATTTTTGCACTTGTAAATAGTTAATCGCGTTTTAGCCTACACTCAGATGTGAACTCATTCTTGCATGCGAGGGTCTTGAATCAAAAGATATATTTATTTTTTTTGCAATTCATTGTAAAGAGTCGTACTCTCCGTGTGAAGGCCCGCATTCTCCTGTGAACCAAGCAAGCCAGCTCTGAGACGAAGGGGGATTTTACCCCCTTGGTTTTGCACAGGCAAGACATTGAAATTGCAGGGCGTGCCAAGCCGCGACCGAACCAGCTTGGCAGTGTAAAAATGCTTAATGGGTCGTTAGTGGGGATTGACAACTATTTTGTGAAAATTCAAGAATATGTCTTGTGTGTGTTTCCTTCTTTATGTGGAAAGCAGCAGACCCCAGACACCATTTCAATCAAGGTTGAAGAGGATACTGGTGGAGGCTTGCCTGCCGCAGGTTGGTAATACACATTGCATCCATGCAAGAAAACGACCTGGATCAACTGAGAATGTACTCTATTCTACCTGCGCTAAAAAGCCTGGTCCTCCTTTGAAAAGCATCATGACAAGCGCCCTGCTAAAACACGAGTCAAACTTGGGGGTTGCATTTCAAAGATGGAATCATTCAAGAGCCCAGAAGGGTTCCAAGACAGATGCCACATGAGCTGGTTTATCATTCTCAAACATCACTGAATTCATAATGTATGAATGTTGGCTGATCAGCTTCGAGGGAAGGACACGTTGTTGTGCTCGGATCACTTTGCGCTGGTGTTCGTTGAGTGTCCTTAACCTGGCCAACCACTTGAGCTTTGAGTCTAGGGAGGAGGGTGCTGGAGGAGACGTCCTTCCCCAAAACTGTGAATCTTTGTCTGCAGTACACATTTTAAACCCTGTGTCAATGTTGCATACATTTAGGGCCCCGTCCACACGAAGCCGAAACAGGCGAAACCGTAACGGTTTCGATCTATCCGGTTTCGCAGTATCTCCGTAAAGACGGAGTCAAGCGAAACCGGGTAGATCTGTAGAAACGCTGTAGTACACATTCCAGGCCCATAAGGGGCGCTGCTTCTGCTTCAGAAATCCTTGCTGTTGTGAGTACTGAGACTCCGCGGGCTTAACAGTCATTGGCTAGAGGGTCGAGGGGTGGGGCGATGACGTCATGGTTTACGGTTTCAGTCGGTTTCAGGCGTCCACATGAATCCAAAACGAACCCGGATAGATTTGCAACCACCTCCGAGGGTGGTTTCAGAAGTTTGCGGTTTCGGTCAGCGGATTGGCCGGCTTCGTGTGGACGGAAGGCCGAACCGTACAAGACCTTTGCGGTTTCGCCATGAAATCGGCTTCGTGTGGACGGGGCCTTAAAGAGATTCTTTCGTGCCTACAAATACATGCAAATATAATACATCCCTTTATGCAAATAATGTATGTATAATGTATCAAAACAATAACTTTTTCCTTTTTTTTTTTCTCCCTCTGCAGAAGACTGGGATGCCTTTGGAGACCGTAGCAATCAGCGCAACGCCACCTCAAAGATTCTGGGTGTGGACGCCCCTGGCTTCTCCCACATGTCCAGTCGTAGAGAGGAACTGGTGGTTAGCAGAATAATATATAAATATGTTGGGATTTTTGCACTTGTAAATAGTTAATCGTGTTTTAGCCTACGCTCAGATGTGAACTCATTCTTGCATGCAAGGGTCTTGAATAAAAATACACAGGTAAGACATTGAAATTGCAGGACGTGCCAAGCCGCGACCGAACCAGATTGGCAGTGTAAAAACGCCTAATCTGTCGGTGGTGGGGATTGACATCTATTCTGTGTAAATTAAAGAATATGTCTTGTGTGTTTCCTTATGTGGAAAGCAGCAGACCCCAGACACCATTTCAATCAAGGTTGAAGAGGATATTGTTGGAGGCATGCCCGCCGTAGGTTAGTAATACACATTGCATCTATGCAAGAAAACAATCTTGATAAACTGAGCATGTACTCGAATCTGCCTTCTCAGCAGGAGCCTTTAACCATTGACCATCCAAAGGGCGACAAGGAAAATGTATAATCTACAAATAGAAGTTAGAAAGAATGTCAAGATATAATTCTTCCAATACACAAGTGTGTACTAAGTACATACTGTATACCTTTGTGAAATGATTAATTAAAACATTACTTTCTCTCTTTCTCTGTTTTTCTCTCTGAAGAAGACGGCATTAACATTAGAGACTGCAGCACGCAGCGCGGCGCCACCTCGGAGAGTCTGCGTGTGGACGCCCCTGGCTCCTCCCACATGTCCAGTCACAGCGGGGCACTGAAGATCCTGAGCGTCTACGGTAAAGGGGAGGGCCCACTGGCGGTGGACGCCCATGACACCCTCTTCACCGCGTCAGAAGTGGAGGCCTTGAGCTCGCTGTCCGCTGACCACAGCGTGGCCAAGAGCCTGAACTGCAGCGTGAGGCTCGTCCGCCTTGAGGAGCTGACTGGGCATCAGGGCGGCCGCAAGGGCCGGCCCGGTGTCTTGTGTGGAAAGGTTATTCCCAACAATGCCAATATGATCGTCGACATGAGGACCCGACCAGACGAGAAGCGGTACGGGTGCGAACAATGCACGAAGCGCTTCACTTACCTATTCAAACTGAAGAACCACATGAGGACTCACACCGGCGAGAAGCCCTACAGCTGTGACCAATGCACGAAGATCTTCAGTCAGCATTACGAACTGAAGAACCACATGAGGACTCACTCCCGCGAGAAGCCCTACAGCTGTGACCAATGCATGAAGAGCTTCAGTCAGCAATACGATCTGAAGAACCACATGAGGACTCACACCGGCGAGAGGCCCTACGGGTGCGACCAATGCATCAAGCGCTACAGTCAGAAAGGCAAGCTGAGCATCCACATGAGGACTCACTCCGGGGAGAAGCCCTACAGGTGTGACCAATGCGCAAAGCGCTACAGTCACCGCTCCACCCTCAAGATCCACATGAGGACTCACACCGGTGAGAAACCCCACAGGTGTGACCAATGCACGAAGTGCTTCAGTCAAAGTGTACACCTGAAGAGCCACATGAAGACTCACACCGGGGAGAAACCTTACAGCTGTGACCATTGCACAAAGCGCTTTGCTCGGCATTGCAACCTTAATGTCCACATGAAGACTCACACCGGTGAGAAGTTTAATTTCTAACACAAGGTTAGTTTTGTTCCTAACATTATGAAAATCTGGCCCTTTGTCCAAAATTCCGAAGTACCCCTTTAAAGGGATGCTTTGACGCCTGTATCCACGTGCTGCTTTTTTTTCATCGTGATTAAACGCTTTCCAACTTTTGATTCGCCATGTTTTTATTTTTGAGAAATGATGTCTGAGATGAAAAATAACTTGGTTAGAGGACACGTCTGACTGCAAAACATTTGATATATCTTTAGAGCTTAATCATGGGAAGAAACAGGCAGCAAAGTTACCAAGCATTTGCTCAATTGCAAACGCAAACTATCTTAAAACCTTTCAATTAGACGGGACGGGAGGTATCTCTAGTGCCAAGGAGAATGTATATAAATTACTTTAAATTGACTTAATTTTGTAAACGGGGTTCATATCATTTTTATACAACGGGGGACCTAAATCCAGCGATCTGATTGGTTCCCAACTGTTGTATAATGAGCATATACATAACTGCTATGACGCCCGATCATTTTGTGAAAGTTTGCATATCACTCCGCGCCTGGAAGTAGAAACGGTTACAAAGTAAAACATGTGTTGGATGATGGAGAGGGTGTCAATGTTGTTACTCCGGGAGTGAGTAAGGCGATGGAGAGACTAACGAAAGCTTAGGCACACGGCGAGTGAACCGCTCCATAGGATAAATTGCCGGTGAACCGCTCTATCGGAGCCTTCTCTCGGAGGGACGCTAAAGTGTGTTGCATAGCGACCGTCGATGCATAGCGGCAGCCAGGAGGGATACTTTTTTGTATTCTTTAACAAAACGGCTACTTTGACTTTCTTTGTTTCTTTTTAAATGTAGTGTGTCTATGACTTTCGTTTCGCCATAACAGTAACCGTTGTATAAAAGCAATAGATCACTTCAGTCAGTGGCATGTGGTCATTATACCACTGTGAAGGGGGTCGCCGGCCCTGGTTTAATGAGCACATACCACAGCCTGGCGTCATCTATTGCTTAAGCATACAATTGTATATTGAAGCTACGCTTGATATTTCCACAACTAGGCTATGTCATTACCTCTACCTTTGTTATTAGAAAAAGCCTGCAAAGTTCACTTTAATCGTTAGACTGCAATTAAACCCCACATTATACATGATTGTTTGTTTCACTTACCTTTTGGCATGTCCTTAATGCCATCTACCTCTTGTTTTGACTTTCTAATTGCTGTATTTCTACTGCCATTATTTACTAGTTCATATCTTGGATAATATCACAATCTGCAATCGTGGTTGAAGATCGTCCACTTAAAAAGGTCACTGGTTAAATGTCTAGATCTCAGTAATGCTTGAGTCAGTTCATTCCGGTCCTCTCTAGAATGCAGCATTATTCTAATGGGACAGTGAGAAGATTCCTAGCATTGGTCACCCTTCATTCCTTGTTTGTCTAACGAAAGTTAAACGAAAACCTAATAAATGTATCATGTAAACTTCAAGTCTACAAGATACCAATGAATGGTGTGAATGAGAACTTTTTTTTTTACATTTGGAATCAAACATTTGACACATTGCATCAAGGGATAATATCTTGTACATTATGCTGATTACATGGATCCTTTCTTAACAAATCGGACACAAAATATAACTTGACAATGAGAATATATTCATTGGCGTATTATCTTCTATAGGCCTGGGTCCACGTCAACACAAAACAAACATGGCTGAAATTTTCATAGGGACAATTAAATATTTTGATTTGTATCGTTTGTATCGAAATGTGCATTTTTTTTTCATGATAGTCGTTAAGCGATTGTATATGACATTTAATTTGTTAGTTATTATAAAGTTCTTTCAGATCTCACCAGAAAATTTTTGAATTTAAAGTTTTCTATAGTTTCTATGGTGGTTGATACCCTTCAGACCCGTTCACCCTAAAACTACTTACAGTACACAGATACATGTGATTGGAGTAGGTAGGGGTTAGACAGTCAATACAGATACATGTGATTGAAGGAGTAGGTAGGGGTTAGACAGTTAATACAGATACATGTGATTAAGCAGCAGGTAGGGGTTAGACAGTGAAAATGGATATGTCGTAACAGGTAGGGGTTAGACAGTGAATAAGGATATATGTGCTAACAGGTCTGGGTTAGGGTTAGACATTGAATAAGGATATATGTGCTAATAGGTGGGTTTGACAGTGAATAGGGAAATACAGGTCATACTCCGAAAATTAGAATATCGTGCAAAAGTTAATTTATTTCAGTAATTCAACTTAAAAGGCCAAACTGACACATTATGTAGACTCATTACATGCAAAGGGAGATATTCCAATCCTTTATTTGTTATAATTTTGAAGATTATGGTTTACAGCTTATGAAAACCGAAAATCTCAGAAAATTGGAACATTACATTACATTCATTACATGAAATCAATAAAAAAAGGATTTTAAATAAAGAAATGTTGGCCTTATGAAAAGTATAATCATGCATAGATACTCAGTACTTGGTTTGGGCCCCTTTTGCATGAATTACTGCCTTAATGCGGTGTGGCATGGATGCTATTAGCCTATGGCACTGTTGAGGTGTTATGGATGACCAGGATGCTTCACTAGCGGCCTTCAGCTCTTTGGCATTGTTCGGTCTCATGTCTTTCATCTTTCTCTTGGCAATGCCCCATATATTCTCTGGGGTTCAGATCAGGCGAGTTGGCTGGCCAATCAAGGACGGTAATCCCATGGTCATTGAACCAGGTTTTTGTAGTTTTGGCAGGGTAGGCAGGTGCCAAGTCCTGCTGGAAAATGAAGTCAGCATCCCCATAAAGATGGTCCGCTGAAGGAAGCATGAAGTGCTCTAAAATGTCCTGGTAGACGGCTGCGTTGACTCTGGTCTTAATAAAGCACAGTGGACCAACACCAGCAGATGACATGGCTCCCCAAACCAACACAGACTGGAAACTTCACACTAGACTTTAAGCATCTTGCATTCTGTGCCTCTCCAATCTTTTTCCAGTTTCTGGGACCTTGGTTTCCATATGGACTTTGGACCATTGAGCAATAGACCAGTTCTTTTTTTCTTTAGCCCAGGTAAAATGCTTCTGACGTTGTTTTTTGTTCAGGAGCGGCTTGACAAGAGGAATACGACATTTAAAGCCCATTTCACAGATTGGTCTGTGTGTGGTGGCTCTTGATGGACTCACCCCAGCCTCAGTCCAGTCCTGGTGAAGCTCTCCAACACTTTTGAAAGGCCTTTTGCGCACAATCCTCTCCAGGCTTGGGTCGTCCCTGCTGCTTGTGCACCTTTTCCTTCCACACTTTGCCCTTCCACTTAACTTTCTTTGTGACACTTTGAGCCTACAGTTTGGAAAATGTTCACAATATTATAATTTTCTGAGATTTTGAATTTGGGGTTTTCATAAATTGTAAGCAATAATCTTCAAAATTATAACGAATAAAGGCTTGAAATATCTCACTTTGCATGTAATGAGCCTACATAATGTATTAGTTTGGGCTTTTAAATTACTGAACTTTTGCACGATATGCAAATGTTATGAGTATGACCTGTACTTTTTCCTTTTCTTCTTCCTTTACAGAAGACTGCGATGCCTTTGGAGACCGTAGCCCTCAGCGCAACGCCACCTCAGAGAGTCTGGGTGTGGACGCCCCTGGCTCCTCCCACATGTCCAGTCACAGCGGGGAGCTGAAGATTCTGAGCGTCTACGGAAAAGGGGAGGGCCCACTGGCGGTGGACGGCCATGACACCCTCTTCACCGCGTCAGAAGTGGAGGACCTGAACTCTCTGTCTGCGCGGACCACAGCGTGGCCAAGAGCCTGGAGCGCGGCGAGCAGCTGGTCTGCCGCGAGGAGCTGAGTGTGCAGGTTGGAAATCATCTTCTCATTCACCACCCAAAAGAGGCTTCACCTGTAGGAGAAAGGGTCATGGACCGAACGCACGCAACACACCACAGCCACCTGTCCTGGCACACAGGTATCTAGATGAAACTCAACAAAACTGGCTCTAAAAACAGAGCCGTGTGCAGCCGCAGCGCAGCAATGGTGTTGCATCTTCTGACGTGACAATGGGGCCTAGTAAAACATTATATGAACACAACAACGGGAATTATAGTCGAACATACCCATTGTTGTGGCTGAGGCTTTCCTTATTCAAGTCAGTCATGTTGGCTCATGTTCACAAACTCAATTTGATTTTTTTGGTAGGCCTATAGCCCTTAATCACAGTTACAAAGGGCTTAACAGGTATAATAGTGATGACCCCTTTGATGCTGATTCTTCAGCAGGGAATTTTTTTTTTTATAATTTGTGAGATCAAATCTAATCCAGCGAAGAGCAGAACCTTTGATGACAACATTGTGTTCGAGATGAGGAAGAAGAATGCTGTGGTCCACTGTGTCGAAGGCAGCGCTGGGGTCGAGCATCACCAGCATGTCTGCAATGCTATCCATATTATTTATGTTGTGTGCTGTGTAAAATGTGCCAAATAAATAGCAATGAGGAAAGTTTTACTTTTTTTTTTAACAACTGAATTACATGGTTTTATTACCGGGTAAAGTGCCGTAAAAAGGCACCATTGGTACTGGGGCCTAATTCAAGGTACCTGCTGCGTCACACGCTCTAAAGGGCTCAACAGAGGTCAATGAGACGATGGGAAACATACAAAGTGGGAACAAAACTAAAACTGTGGAATCCAAACAAGTGTGAAAAATATCGAAAAATCTGTTTCAATATGCATAAAGATAAAAAAATGTGTTGATTTGTTAAATGTTTGAATAATGGTTAAAGGTAAAAAGGATTGATTCACGGGAATCGCATTGACTCCCATTACAGAATAAAATTAATAGATTTTAAAATAAATATTTGAAAAAGTATTAAGTAATTGGTACCACAATGTGTTAAAAAAAATTATGCACTCAACACCTGCTATGCTCTCATCCTTTCCCCTGAAATGCAAACCAACACCTTCCTATTTGGCTGAGGTTAAAATGTTTTATTTTGCATCTGTGCATAAAATTTTGTTCTTTCTGGACACGGTTTAGTAACATTTTTGAGAAGAGGATTGAGAGAGATTTTCCCATTTCGGTTGACGGTGTGATCCTGTAGAATTGCAGCAACGTTAAATGAAGGCAGCTTTGTAGTGAATACCCATACCCAGGCCATACAGTATGTTAAGTGACTGGTTGAATATTTCTGCCAGTCCGTTAGAGGCTGGATTGTACGGGGCTGACTTAAAATGTTATACACCAGTAGATCTGTATAAAAACACACGGGAGAACACACAGGAGGTTTTACTACTCATTATTTAGACCTCTTGTTAGTATGAGTAAGATTATTACTGACCACATTATTGACCGGAAGTCATTAATGACCAGAATAAACTAATAGGCCTATTCCCCATTTTTCACAGAGTCAATTGAATACATCCATGGCTGCTCAGGCCATTTCCATTGCTTGGCGTTGTTTGGCACATTTCTGTACTGTTGGCATGTTTAAAAGATAGTCACAATTTCTTTAATGTCCTAATCTAGGCAATCGATTAACATTTAGCCAAATCACACTGGAAACTCAAAATAAAGGTGTCCGTAGGTCTGTGCCGCAATTAAGCATGCATTCCCAGACACAGTATGGGTCTCTCTCTACGTACCGGATACCGTCATTTGCATTTCTTTTCAAACAAGTTGCAAAGCCACCCGTGAGACTGAGAACAATCGAAACAACGGTCAATTTCTGAGCTGTATAAAAAAAAACTAACATTAAAGGAGACATATTATGATGTTTTTTCCCAACGAGTAAACATAGTATATGAGTTCCAGAAAACATGTTTTAGAGGCAGTTTGCCTACCGCTATTCCCCTCTGTTTCAGCCCCTTCAGAATGCGCTGTTTCTGGTGTCTGTAGTTTTAATGCAAGCTCCCCCCGCCGGAGCTGCAGGACTGACGCCGAAGCTCTGGCGGCAGTCCGGCAGCTCTGGTGGGGGGGAGCTTCAGCGGCAGCCCGGCAGCTCCGGTGGGGGGGAGCTTCAGTGGCAGCCCGGCAGCTCCGGTGGGGGGGAGCTTCAGTGGCAGCCCGGCAGCTCCGGTGGGGGGGAGCTTCAGTGGCAGCCCGGCAGCTCCGCCCGACTCCATGCCAGGCAATCACATGGAAAACTGACAAAATGGACATCTATTATTGTATGGAATATCCCTGCTTCTGTCCACAAAATCTTAGCTATGCTCTGCTTGGAGGGGGGTGGGAAAGTGGGAGGTAATATTCAAATGTGCCCCCTTCCTACGTAGGAGGGGGCGTCGAAACTGACTCACTCTTTTGGTAACTGTAGGTTGGGTACTTTCAGAAATGCATATCTCACTCAAATAATCATCTACAGACTTTTTTCAAAGTTTGTATGCATGTGGGGGCACCAGAGACCCAAAACATCCCCCCAAATCCCAGGAAGAGTGTTGTTTTCTTAATATGTCCCCTTTAATAAATTGCGATATAACTGACAGTAGGCCTACCCAAATTGTGTGCTTGTGAAAGAGGCCATAAAAGTCAGTTGTTCTTGGAACAACTGAGTCCAAGAAAAGGGTAGTGAAGTGAAGACAGACAGAGCTCACCTTGGGTACACACGAGGGGGACCAAGAACACTTGCTTGTCTCTTATAATTGGTTTGCCGCTGGTGGCCCCACTTGGGTCCTCACCTTAAACGAGGGGACAATATAGGGATTTAATAGTGTCCAAACAATGCAGTCAAGTTACAGGGAATACACTCTCTGGGGGAATGTCGCATCGCTCACCTGAGCAAAAGTTAAATCCTACACTAAAGTACCACCCAGTGGACAAAGATGGGATGATCACACGGATTTTGTTTATTTAATGAACAGTGAAGGTCAAACAAAGCCCACGATTTAAAAATACATCAGAATTTCATTGTGAAAAAAAGAAGCAAAGAAAAAAGCAAAGGCAACAGAGGAAACCACTTTCAAATTCGAGAGGGAGAGACTCTTCTAATGTGAATTACATTATTTACAGGATCTTGACCAAGATATAAAAAGCATGTTATCCCCATGAAAAGGCAGAGCTATGCTATGCTATTACACACATAGAAATATGAAACTATTGTATGTCAATGGATTTTTGCAGATATATTTATGTACCGGTATTTGTTTTAGGAACACACCTTATTTTTCAAACCTATTTTCTGTCTGCTTCTTATAACGTCGATAAGAATTCACTAGAATGCAGATGTTCTTTTCACCTTCATCTTCATCATTCAGTTATCTGTTCTTCAACCTGTAGATCTCAGAGGAAACTCCTTTTCCTTCAACCCCCGTCTGGCTTTCTACTTTATTTCTATGTTTCCAAAATACAAATCTACAAATATCACTCCAACCATGTTGTGGACAGACTGTACGGTGTTTCGGTGTGATTTTGGTCAACTCTGTCATTTTTTGCCAACTCTAAATGCTGCCCAGTGACGGCTGGCTGGCCAAAAAGACCACAAGACCCCCCCTCCAAAACAACAACAGGACTATAGATTATCACCACACAAATTATACAACAGTCCCTCAATCTGTAGAGAACACAATCCTGCCATGCACTAAATGAGGGAGGGAGGGAGGGAGGGAGGGAGAGACTACAACCGACACAGAGACACTGTGGAATCAGAATCATATAACGTAAACCCAGGGTAGAGGTCCTGAGTGAACGTTGAATGGAAGGTGTGGATGTGTGTCAGTTTGCCTGAGGAGCCTCCCACATCTGGGGACACACTGTAGAAGGACAGAATGCCAGCAGATTGGTGCAGATACACTCCTATTCTCTTAAAGTGATCGGGGAGGGAAGGCAATTGTGTTTGACTATTGCTGTACTATTGAGAGTTTTTGGTTCGAGTCTGTTTTATTTTTTTTTGTTCAATTGTTGACCACATTTTTGAAGAGTCTTTTTCTTTTTGCATATAGCAATCATAGCAATACTACACTCGTACACTCGGAAATATGATTACATTCTATTGACTCATATAATAGAGAAACTTCTCTCTCAAGTTGCAGTGTCGTTATCTACTCGATCCTCTTAATAACCACAATAAGGGAAAATGAATGCATCAGTAATCAATGTGTAAATGACCATCATTGATTGTTAACAAATGTTTGATTCGCTAAAATAGGCGGGATGGATTAAAAACAGAATTAAAATATGAGTGTGGATACATGGTTGGTGGGCCCCCCCCCCCTCCTGGTCTGTCCCCCTGCCTGCATACCCAACCCCCCCGCCCCTTCAACATTTTCTAGACACACCTCACCCCCTCCCCCCCCCGCGGATTTCGAGTTAAGCGTCCGACCGTAGTCATTTCACGGATTCCTGTGAGACCACGTGCAAAACCCTAACCCATGCTGGTTAGGATGGTAACAGCTCATGGGAAATATCTATAGTTTGAAGTGAGAGTAGTGTGTGTGTGTACCTTTCAACTCCCAGCAGAAAGGTACTGGGTTTGATCCCCAATGTCTGCAGCCTAACCTGTAGCATCCTATAGAGCAAGATGCCCCCTGACCCCTACCTGTTCCATAACCAGACATATCTTTAAACCCTCTCTGACCCCTCCCAGGTCCTGGCAATTTGCATGCAAACGTCAAACGCAGGGAGCGGGCCGTCGATCCACAGCCGCAACAAAATCATATGAAATGCCCCAGTTCAATTTCTTGACAATCATTAGAGGCACCTGGGGACATGCAGAATAAGGCAGAGTTTCAATTTGTATTTATTTCTCTCAATATATTATGACTTCATTATCATTTGTTAAGGGAAATGTATAAATATGTCTTCAGTTGTCATGTATATATGTAACCGGCCTGGCCTCAGTACCAGTTACCTGCGTTGTGTGTTTAACGTTAGGCAGACGATGGGGGACTGGCTTTGGCACTGGATATTTATTGTTTCTGTCAAGTGCTTTAGACAAAAAATAAAACATTGTTCGTCATCCACCCATACCACACACCGCTCTCGGCCAGATCCAAAGTCATCTCACAATAATTAGTAAATGCATATCCTGCAGAAAATGCAGTGAGTGCTGTAGTACAAAGTGTGGTTGAAAATATGTTTTAATAAAGCCACATAGGTTAAGACATAAAGAAACGTTAAATTGCTTAAATCAAGTGAATTGATTGGAACAAAAGTCTAAATGGAGTAAAAACAATGTAAACGTGCACACCATTTAAGAAAATGTAAATGGTTGGAAACAAAGTGACAGCTGAAGGAAAAGTGCAAAGCATTGGTAAAAATGCAGAAGTGTAAAATGAATTGAACTGAAGAATCTGAAAGGTTGAACGTATTGCCCTGCAGTTCGTGTGTGTGTGTGTGTGTGTGTGTGTGTGTGTGTGTGTGTGTGTGTGTGTGTGTGTGTGTGTGTGTGTGTGTGTGTGTGTGTGTGTGTGTGTGTGTGTGTGTGTGTGTGTGTGTGTGTGTGTGTGTGTGTGTGTGTGTTAGGGCTGTGCAATTAATCGAATTTCGATCGCGATATCGATTTTGGGGCCAAACGATCTCCAAACTCGTATAATCGAGTTGAAACGATTAATTTGATGTTTGGTTGACTTTCACATCAACCTGAAGTCGACTGAACCGCGCGCTGCCTGCTGCCGGCTGCCCGCTGCCGGGCGATGGTGCCTCGCGGCAACCGGCGGCATGTCGCAGTTCATGTACTTCAGCGATAATTTTCCGTTTTACAGTAGGCCTAGAGAGTTTATGAAAGTTTATGAAAGAGACGCGCATGCGAAAGCATTCAACGCGGCGAGAGGGAGTACAATCTAACAGGCGTGCTGCATCAGGAAGTATGCCGTTGGCAGGAGGCGGGACATGCCAGTGAACCGCCAATCAGCAGCATCGACTGTTGACAGACATGTTGGAGTAGACCTACCGTGTGGAATATTAAAGTTTCAGTAACGTTACAGTTTGATGAACGATAACAAGCTCCTATAGCAGACTTTAACTAAGAGTTCTTTAAGGCAGAACTGCCAAGTACATCTTGTATATGTATTTCTGTTTAACAACAATATGATTTTTATTAGCCATGTGTTTGTTATGGCTTTGTGACTTTTAACTTTGCTATGGAGAAATGCTGGGACCGTTGTTCTCTAGACATTAAATAGAGAATGTATTATTTCAGTCGAGTCATTCGTCAGTGCATTTGGCTGAATATATTGTATTCATGAAATGTTTTATAAAAATCAAATGTTAGATTCAGAATGTTGTGGCAGACAGTACACTTACACACGAAAAAGGTTTTATTTTGGATACTTACACGTGTTTCTATGTCATAATTGATTGTGTCAATAAATGCATGATTTCAAACTCAAAAATAATTGTTTGAATAATCGTGATATCAATATTGACCAAAATAATCGTGATTATGATTTTTCCCATAATCGAGCAGCCCTAGTGTGTGTGTGTGTGTGTGTGTGTGTGTGTGTGTGTGTGTGTGTGTGTGTGTGTGTGTGTGTGTGTGTGTGTGTGTGTGTGTGTGTGTGTGTGTGTGTGTGTGTGTGTGTGTGTGTGTGTGTGTTTCCATTGACTCATGCCTGATTCATAATAGCAACTCTGCCTTTGAAATTGCCAGATTCAGGAGAAAACAGCTACACACACACAAACACACACACACACACACACACACACACACACACACACACACACACACACACACATACACAGCCACAATGTGTGTATTTTAAGTTGTTGCATGCTGGTGTACTGAGAATGTACCTATTCTACTGTATACATACTGTACTGAGAATGTACCTATTCCACAGAAAATGTCCCCATTCTACTATTGGTAATTGTTTATTCAAATCTGAAAAGTGTACAAACATTGTATCCTGTTGTCAAACATGATTCAAATTGATAATGCAATATAACTATTTGGTTCAGGAAATTATTGATGAAGTTATCAAATTAGCATTTCACATTTTCTACTAACCGAATATTTTATTGTTAAACATATGAAAAACGTTTAGAAAAAAGGCATTGAACATAATAGTGTAGTCTAGTCTAAGTTATAATGGGTTATATTTGTATATTACACATATCATTTGTTGTATTGGTCAGTTAAATTAAGTGAAAAGTACGATATGAATAAGGTTCTCTCAGATCTCACATAGTAGAGATTGTAATTCAGGAAACAATATTAGTTGTTTCGGTTGTTGATTAATTTATTATAAAACAAAAGTCCTAGTCTGTTTGATTGACAGGTGAGATGATCAGGGGGGCAGAGTTTATACCTTCAAAATTATAGATACATGGACAGAGGAATGGATAGAGAGGCTCAGCAAAGGTGCAGCCAGTAGCAGAGTAGATAAGAACCCTGGCTTCCACATCATAGAAGGAGACCAGACCCTCATCGTAATCAACAAACATCCCCACCTTCTGGAGCTCAGCTCTAGGAGGGAGAGGGACATTTGGTTTATCAATAAATATCAACACATCCTTGTAGTAGTTAAGAATCCAGTAGCCTGTTTCAGGGGTCCACGTGGTCCCACCTATTCTGTTAATGGACTCTCTGGCCACTCCTAAGAACCATGCAGTCTTGTCTTTTACTTGGACCTCAAAGTAAAATCTCCCTGA
This sequence comes from Gadus chalcogrammus, assembly GCF_026213295.1. Taxonomy (NCBI): domain Eukaryota; kingdom Metazoa; phylum Chordata; class Actinopteri; order Gadiformes; family Gadidae; genus Gadus; species Gadus chalcogrammus. The sequence goes on along the minus strand of NC_079415.1, from coordinate 30,612,631 downwards.
GGAGAAGCTCTGTCTTGTGAGAACATATAAACGGTTTGTAAATCTCTTAGGGTTGTCTGGGAGTTTCTTCACTACACCTCCATCATGTACTTGTTTCCCATCCTCAGACAGGATGAGCTTGGGATGAGCTGTATCATGATCCAAAGTGACATCTACTTCATACTGCTGGACCCTCTTCATTTCAGCATCAAGCAGTTTCTTCATCTGCATGTTCAATGTCTCCTCCAGCTGATCCAGGGATCTCCTCAAGGTCCCTACGTATGACGGAGGATGGACCTCCACTGTTGTCCAGTCCCTGGTGTCTGGAGGATTCTTCAGGGATCTGAAGGCCTGGAGGAAGTGGATGTGGTCTTTAGTGTGTGAGAGCTGCTTCACCTCTGAGCTTCTGTTGGTTAGATCTTCAATCTCCTGCTCCAACTCTTTGATGAGGTCTTCAGCTTGTTTCTCTGTGGATTTCAGTCTCTCTTTAACAATTTGGTTGAGATCATCCTGGCACTTTTCAATGCAGCGCATCAGAGCAGTGAGGACCTGCACACCATCAGCTATCTCTCTGTCTGCGTCTGATTTGCTGCGTTTAACTGTGTCTTTAATCTCCTGAATATTTTTTTGTCTCTCCTGGATCATCTGCTGAACTTCAGCCTCTATCTTCCCCAGCTGGGCCGTCTTCACTTCGTATTCCTCCTTTAGAGGTACAACAGGATGGGACTTGTGGTCTGTCTCTGTGCAGAACTGACACACACACACCTGCTCAGTCTGGCAGAAGTGCTCCAGAAGTCTGTCATGTTTCTTACACATCTTGTCTTCCAGACGGTCCATAGGCTCGACCAGCCGGTGTTTCTTTAGGACTGCGACTCTCTGATGTGGCTCCAGGTGGGTTTGGCAGAAAGACATAAAACACTCTAGGCAGGACTTCACAGCCTTCAGCTGGGTCCCAGTACAGAAGTCACAGGGAACATCTGCTGGTTCACTACATGGCTGCTCTTTTACTTGTACTGACGTTCCAAACCGATCAACCATCTTTGATAACAGGATATTGACCCGTAAATCAGGTCTTGTGTTGAAAAGCTCATTGCAAAAAGGACATTTGTACCAGACTTGTTCATCCCAGAACTGAGTAATACAGGTTCTGCAGAAGTTGTGTCCACATGGTGTGGAAACTGGACTGCTGAACACTTCCAGACAGATGGAACATGAAAAGTTCTCCTCAGACCAGGAAGTGTTAGCAGAGGCCATTCCTAGGCACACAATACAAGGTTCATGTATTGAGAAATTCCATTATTTTTGTAATTCCATAACTTTAAACAGGATTTAACTTATCGCAAAGTTATGCTTTTTTGCTCACCTTCTTGTGGTTTCTGTCTCTCAGACATTTTTTTTCTTCTCACAGAGAGTACTGCTTTCACGTCGGGTGGCTTTGAGTTCTATGAACCTTGAGATTTATTTCCTGAACAAGACGTCCTCTCCTCCCCTCACAACTGGCTCCTCCCCTAACACCTGGCTCCGCCCCCACGGACACAGTTAAATGACTTCAAGTTCCACACTCTGGCTTTGGGTGGCTTTAATTCTTGCGCTTTAAATTCAAATACGTTCATGTGTTTTTAAATATTTCTGAAACCTGACAAAACACAAACCAAGAGCCATTTCAAAACCAGAGACATTCTGGTTATTTAATGGTGATTTGCCACTTGAACTGGGATTAAGAGGTATCTAAAAACAATTGACTTTACTTTTCCTTGTGCTGGTATTTTTCTCCACAGTCTTAATAAAAACAACCCCCTCCCTGTGTGTCCAGGTTATATGTGCTAGTATGGTTTGTAGTGACTTACACTGGTAGTTATTCAAGGCTTATCTCCCAGACTTTAACCTCATAACACAGCTGCATCACGTGGCTCAGGGTAGGGCAGACGAACCAGACCAACAAGTTCCCTGTTCAGACACGCACAACTGGTATCTGACTGTAATTCAGTTCTAGTTGTTATCAAGGTGTGCATTGAGCCTCAGAAAATGATGTGAAATTAACCCATTGTAGTCTTACATCACTTACGTCTATCGATTTCCTTCAAGACAATTTAGTGGGTGGAGGAGTCTGTGTCCCTCCTGGCTAGGGGGCTACGGAGTTCGGTATTTGAGGATGTACAAACTTGGGGGGCGAGGATTTCAGACCGCACCCCTACAATGCTGACACCTGGTATTAATGAAGCGGTTAAGGTCCTTGTTATCTGGCTATCCTTGAAACCTTTCTGCCTGATGGGAAATTGAGACCCACTCATCAGGAGACATCCACTCTGGGGGGGAGTTAAAAAACGTAATACTGAAGCGCACACACACACACACACACACACACACACACACACACACACACACACACACACACACACACACACACACACACACACACACACACACAGTGTGTTTGATACATAAAAAATGCTCAATCTGAGCCTCCTGAAACAAATACACCAGGCAGGCAGGCAGATAGTAAGAAAGAGGGAGAGAGCCCTAAGCCCTCTCGGAAACCCTCCGCTTAAAACCCAGAGGGAAGGAACCCAGAGACAGAGCTCAGAAGAGGGATCCTGCATCAGCTGAGGCTGGTATTTTCACCACAGTCTTTATAGAAGCAACCCTCTCTCTTTGTGTCCAGGTTATAAGTGCTATTATGGTTTGTAATTTGATATTGAGTAAATACTGGTAGTTATATGAGGCTTATCTCCCAGACTTAAACCTCTTAAATGTATAAATGTGTGTGCGTACGAGTCCGCAGACGACTCTTACCAGAACAGCTGATCAAAAGAAAGAAAGAGAACAAGATATCTCTGGAGAGATTATCTAAATGTATATATACTGTATAGATAGATATAGATTAATAGATATTGACCAAAGTCGACCAAAGACAATCCAGGTCCTCAAGCCACGTTACAGCTTAACGTTCAGACTCCCCGTGTCAGAACAGGACTTAAACCAAAGAACAACACCCCCTCATCCAACAACACGACAGCAGTTATAACCTAGTAGCCACACACACACACACACACACACACACACACACACACACACACACACACACACACACACACACACACACACACACACACACACACACACACACACACACACACACACACACACACAGCCTCTCCTGAGTGTAATCGTTTTTTACAGGTTTGTTTTTGGGTTCTTTCCCCTCCTCTCTCTTGGCTTGTGTTTTTCTTAAAGCTCCAAAGGTCGACCAGCATAAACTTTTAAAAACAGAAAAGAACAGAGCAGAGAAACAGAAGACAGAAAGCTTCTCCTCCTTCCTCCCCCCTCGGTGAGGTGGTGGGACCAACTAAAGCGCCACGTAGAGCCGTGTGGTTTGCTTCGGTAGTGCCGGGGAACCCTGAGGTGAGAGACAGAGAGACGGTCATATCTGACCCATGAGCACCACGCGACAACCCCCCTTTACCGTAAAGGCCTGTTTATGGTCCCACGTTTCCCCAACACAATGACTATGCAGACGCTTCGACGCAGTCATGAACGTTTGTGGTTCTGCGTCGGGTTTTAGTAAGCGGACCAATCACAGCCCTTGCTGCTGCGTCGCCTCAACTGAAGGTTACGATTATTGGGAGGCGCACGTCCGGCCCTCGCGTTGGACGTAAAGAGAGTCTGCAAGGATATAGGTGGTCCGTAACCCCCTTGTGTTGGGTGAACCTTGGAACCATAAACAGCCCTTTAGTCTACCCATCCGCAGATATTCACCGCCTTCTACCGGCGAACGACGACGTGATTGCACATTTCTTTAGGGACCTGCTCCAAGTAGCCCACGTGAGGAAATTAAGGACATCATTAATTAATGAGTGGCACGTGGCTGTAGTTTGTACCTTAGTAATGTGATAAAATGCAGCAATGTATGAGCCAGGGCCCAGGCAGTAGACTATAGCAAAGACAAGTCAAACGGGTATTTACACACATGTAATGGGAATGCAAGGCAATACTATACTAATAACAAAATCCTGGATGAGCTAGAAAGGAGAGAAGAGATAGGAGAGAGGAGGAAGAGAAGAGAGAGGAAGGAGAGAGGAGAAACTGCGATGAGATGATGGCGAGGAGAGGAGAGCTGATAAGTCAAAGTCACAGAATAAACACACATGCGGAGAATCCTTACATGTAGTCACTGTGAGCTTTATATAAGTATGGAACACATGTTGGGTTGTCGTATGGTGCTGTGGCGGACTCAGGTGGGGGGCGACCGCCCCCCCCTCGTGGCTCAATGGTTGAAAAAGACGGGCAGAAGGGCACTATCAGGGCACTAGAAGGGCACCAGACGGTGCCCTTCTAGTGCCCTTCTAGTACCCTGATAGTGCCCTTCTGCCCGTCTGGTCCTTCTAGTGCCCTTCTAGTGCCCTCTAGTACCCTGATAGTGCCCTTCTACCCGTCTGGTCCTTCTAGTGCTCTTCCAGTGCCCTTCCAGTGCCCTTCTAGTGCCCTTCTAGTGCCCTGATAGTGCCCTTCTGCTCGTCTGGTTCTTATAGTGCCCTTCTAGTGCTCTTCTGCCCGTCTGGTGCCCTTCTAGTGCCTTTCTGCTCGTCTGGTGCCCCCATGGTGGAAAAAGTGTGCTAAAGTGCCCTCTATGGTGGTGAAAATTAGAGAAAGTGCCTTATTGGCTGCCCTTTACACGTGAACAAAATTTAATGCGTGCCCTAGGCTGCCCCTGATGATGATGATCTGCCCTCTGGAGCAAGAATATGGCAAACCGAAAAAAAACCACGTTGTGGTTAGCTATTGAGGTGCAGACGTTCCTCTCTTTGGTAGCTGATGAACGGGGAATGCGAGGCGTTGCTTTCATGTGGCGTCGCCATGACAAACAGCTACATCGAGTGGTACTTAAATCTCCACTGGATAACGAAGCAAAAAGCGGATTAAGAGTATGTCAGTACCCATAGTGGAAAGGCGCAATTAGATGCCAAGTTAGAAAAACCTAATATTTTCAGTTTGCATAATCCGTTTAAAATGTATATACATTTTTTGAGCGTTCAAGATCATTCAAGTGTAGGTCATTTCATGCAAGAGAGACGATAATGGTCAGCTATCACCTCAACATGAAGGAAATCTTCCTTAAATGTTTCCGTAGCTGGCTGTCAGCGGTCAAAGACTGTATGGTAGCGGCACATTGAATTTTCTCCAGTCTAATTTTTACTTAAATGTTGGTACAGATGAAAGCAGTAAGGCATCCTCCTTTCTTTGGCTAAAATGTGAAAGTGCACAATGATGTGAACAACTCATTTTGGTGTTTATAAAGTCGCTAGAATAAGTGGAAACAGTGTCTTTGAAGCAAAAAAAATTCGGAGGGAAGGACCCCCAGACCCCCCGTTTAAATTATGAGCCCAACTATTCTTTTAAGTGCTATATGGAGATGTAACAAGTGCCCCGAATGGGACCTTCAAAGCAGCGCTTGCTACGGTTAGGGGATAGGACCTTCCAGGCAACGCTGCCTTAATGGCTCCGTTGGGGGAACAAAACAGCATCAAGTTAGAAAAGCCACTGTGTCCGCTGGTGGGGCCCCATGTTGTCCAGAATGTGCCCTTTTTATTTTTCACCCCTGCCCTTCAAACAGTCTGAGTCCGCCAATGGTATGGTGGACATTAAAAGTAAATCAACTCTTCAGCTGTTTTTCCATTTGTATTAACATCAGAAAAGTACATTTGATTGTGTTGTCATTCATGATTCCGAAGTATGAACTACGAGTAATGTTTAGATGATTATGCACAATAATCCTCAAACCATGCTCTATGTTACTGCAACCATTAACAATTGTACAGCAGTAGACCTTTAAAAAAAATACAATAAATAATAGAATTGTATCTAATAATTTACAATGGGTTATCATTTAGAATAGTCAGGGTTCACTTCCTACTGAATTTCTCCTTTTTAAATGACAGCAGCACAACATTAATGCAGTTCTCTCAGATCTCAGATAGTAGAGATTCTAATTCAAAAAACAACATTAGTTGTTTTGCATGTCCTGTTTGATTGACAGGTGAGATGATCAGGGGGGGCAGAATTTGTACCACCAACAGGTACACTCGGACAGAGGAATGGATAGAGAGGCTCACTAAAGGTGCAGCCAGTAGCAGAGTAGAGATGAACCCTGGCTTCCACATCATAGAAGGAGACCAGACCCTCATCATAATCAACAAACACCCCCACCTTCTGGAGCTCAGCTCTCAGAGGGAGACGGACAGCAGGGTTATCTTTAAATACCAACCCATCATTGTCAAAGTAAAGAGTCCAGGTATTTCACCTAGAAAGGGAGACAGCGAATAGAAATAATGCAAACCGATCAATAAATGGTGTTGAAAATATGATGCAGCCCCACAATGAACCAGGACTGTTGAGGGGCTCAGGGGACCCGCTTGGTTGGTTTGTTTAGACTCCTCGTCCAAAGGATCCCCAATGTCCTCCCTGAGCAGCCCAGACCTGGGCCTTCATCTCACTGGACGCTCTGGGTACAAACGCCTGATAATGGTCATATTTTGAGCTATAATTTGGATAAGATTATCTTCTATAATTGTAGGTGAGAGATTGGTTAGGAACCAGACAAAATAGCCATATACAGCAGCCTTGTTTTTAATGCCATTGAGATTTTGTACAGCACCACAAATCTGTCAACAATTCTAAGCTTTCTCTTACTTACCTCATCACATATTGGTCAGGTAGTACTACCTGCAAAGTGCTTCACATTTGTACTTCTATTTAAATGGAGTATGTCCATCGGGGGCCAAAGTTCAGCACCTTGGAGAGCGACAACGGAAGACGTCTCCCACTCTGTCTGCTGGGGCTATCCTCGACACAGCAGCCAGAGCCGACGCCATATACACGTTAAATTAATTTTACACGTGCGGGTACAACTTTTTCACTCGATTGATTGGACGTTATCAGAGTTTATCAGTCCCATATAGCTGGGTCAGTAGAGGCCTACTCTACCTCCCAGGAGATTCAGAAGGCCGTTATCATCGACCTTTATGCTTGAAGTCTATATATATATATATACGATCATTCAAAACATTTATGTCGAAAGATTTAAAGACATGTATCTTTATATTTATGCTATAAAGAATAAAACAAACCAGTCGACGGAGTGAATGGGAGTACGCCTCTGGCCAGCGACTTTTTCAGGGATTTTATTTTGAAAGGTTTGCAGCGTTTACAGAACTAGGGCACCCCCTGGTGGTTAAGACATTGATTACTCAATGGACAACAGGTGTGCAGCCTCAGCCAGCCCCAGAGTCCAATCAGTCTGACTCGGCCAGGTGAGGATGCCTCAACCACACATCAGCATAAAACCCACAATATTTTACAGAAGATTTAGCTATTCCACTCAGTACATGTTGTACTGAGTTTGTACCTATTCCACTGAAAATGTACCTATTCCACTGAATACATATTTGACTGACAATGTATATGCTCCATTGAATACATATTGTACTGATAATGAATCAATTCCACTGAATACATATTGTTCTGAGAATATACCTATTCCCCAAAAGATGTCCCCATTCTACTTTAAGTACATTTTTATTCAAATATCAAAAGTTTAGAAACATTGTATTGTGTTGTCAAACATGATTCAAAATAATAAAGGAATATATTTGGTTAAAAAAACGACTTGATAATTTTATCAAAATTAACATTTCACATTATGTACTTACACATAATTTTGATCATTTAAAGTATAAAAACAATTCAGATAAAGAGACATTGAACATTATAGTGTAGTCTTAGAAGTTATAAGGGGTAATATTGTTTATAGTACATAGTGCTATTGGCTATTGGCTATGACAGTGAAAAGTACAACACGAATACAGTTCTCTCAGATCTCACATAGTAGAGAGTGTAATTCAGGAAAAAACAGTTATTTTGTTTGTTTGATTATTTTATTATCAAACAAAGGTCCTAGTCTGTTTGATTGACAGGTGAGATGATCAGGGGGGCAGAGTTTATACCAAATTCATGATCACATGGGCAGAGGATTGGATAGAGAGGCTCAGTAAAGGAGCAGCCAGTAGCAGAGTAGAGATGAACCCTGGCTTCAACATCATAGAAGGAGACCAGACCCTCATCATAATCAACAAACACCCCCACCTTCTGGAGCTCAGCTCTCAGAGGGAGACGGACATCAGGGGTATCATTAAATACCAACACAACCTTGTTGTAGTAAAGAGTCCAGTAACCCGTCTCAGGGGTCTCTATGATCTCACCTATTCTGTGGATGGACTCTCTGGCCACTCCTAAACACCATCCAGTCTTGTCTTTAACCTTGACCTCAAAGTAAAATCTCCCTGAGGAGAAGCTCTGCCTCGTGAGAACATGTACATTCTTTGTAAATCTCTTAGGGTTGTCTGGGAGTTCCTTCTTCACATTTCCATCATGTACTTGTTTCCCATCCTCAGACAGGATGAGACAGGGATGAGCTGTATCAGGATCCAGAGTCACATCTACTTCATACTGCTGGACCCTCTTAAGTTCAGCATCACGCAGCATCTTCATCTCCATGTTCAGTGTCTCCTCCAGCTGATCCAGGGATCTCCTCAAGGTCCCTACGTATGACGGAGGACGGACCTCCACCGTCGTCCAGTCCCTGGTGGGTGGAGGATTCTTCAGGGATCTGAAGGCCTGGAGGAAGTGGAGGTGGTCTTTAGTCTGTGAGAGCTGCTTCACCTCTGAGCTTCTATTGGTCAGATCTTCTATTTCCTGCTCCAGCTCTTTGATGATGTCTTCAGCTTGTTTCTCTGTGGATTTCAGTCTCTCTTTAACCATTTGGTTGAGATCATCCTGGCACTTTTCAATACAGCGCATCAGAGCTGTGAGGACCTGCACACCATGAGCTATCTCTCTGTCTGCATCTGCTTTGTTGCGTTTAGCTGTGTCTTTAATCTCCTGAATATTTTTTTGTCTCTCCTGGATCATCTGCTGAACATCAGCCTCTATCTTCCCCAGCTGGGCCGTCTTCACTTCATATTCCTCCTTTAGAGGTACAACAGGATGGGACTTGTGGTCTGTCTCTGTGCAATACTGACACACACACACCTGTTCAGTCTGGCAGAAGAGCTCCAGAAGTCGGTCGTGTTTCATACACATCCTGTCTTCCAGACGGTCCATAGGCTCGACCAGCCGATGTTTCTGCAGGCGAGCGACTCTCTGATGTGGCTCCAGGTGGGTTTGGCAGTAAGAGGTAAAACACACTAGGCAGGACTTCACAGCCTTCAGCTGGGTCCCGGTACAGACATCACAGGGAACTTCTGCTGGTTCAACACAAGGATGCTCTTTTACTCGTACGGACGTTCCAAACCGATGAACCATCTCTGAAAAGAGGATATTGACCCGTAAATCAGGTCTTGTGTTGAAAAGCTCGTTACAAACGGGACATTTGTACTTGACTTGTTCATCCCAGTACTTTGTAATACAGGTTCTGCAGAAGTTGTGTCCACATGGAGTGGAAACTGGACTGCTGAACACATCCAGGCAGATAGAACATGAAAAGTTCTCTTCAGACCAGGGAGCGTTTGCACAGGCCATACCTAGACACAGACGACAGGGTTTTTGTATTGAGCAATCCCATTATTTTTGTTATTCCATAATGGCAAAAGTGGTTTTAACTTATCTCAAAGTTGTAATGCTTTACTCACCTTGTTGTTGTTGTTGCTGTCTGTCAGACTATGTAATGCGTGTTATATTTATCCTAGAAGAGAGAACTGCTTACACGTCGGGGTGCTTTAGGTTTCGTTTCCTCAACATGACGTCATCTCCCCTCCTCCCCTAACACCTGACTCCGCCCCCACGGCACGTGAGTGCACTGCATTCATTCACCGTGTCGGCCTCTTCAAATGCGTTGATGTGTGTTCTCTTCTTTCTGGAGTTTAAGAGAGCCGGTGCAGAACGAGAGACATTGTGGTGATGTAGTGGTTATAAGCAACTGTAACTGGGATCATCGGTGTAGATCTATTCGGGTTTCCGGGGCTTCCCCGAATTCTTTAAATCCAACCCGATAAAATCCGATTTTCGACAGAAACAGACAACGAGCTGTTTTTTAGCGCTACGCTGCTGTAGGAGCTCTCCTCGATGTGCACACGCACAGTGCACCGTACTAGAGCAGCAGAACTGAGAGCAGCAGACTGCGACACAGTCTGGTCAGTGGGGGATTTCCTTTTGCTTTTGGAACGTTTGCCCCCTTTGAAGTACTAGTGCACCCCCTGCTGGTAAAAGTAGTTCTGACACACACGCGCACACACACACACACAAACACACACACACACACACACACACACACACACACACACACACACACACACACACACACACACACACACACACACACACACACACACACACACACACACTATAAAGGCAATGAATAAAGAAAAAGTGTAATAAAAAATATTAGTTGTGTTCCCGCTGCTCATGGGCTAGAGTTGGAACAACCACCTTGGAGTGTGTGTGTGTGTGTGTGTGTGTGTGTGTGTGTGTGTGTGTGTGTGTGTGTGTGTGTGGTGTAGGAGGAGGGTTAACCTATTCCACTGAATACATATTGTACTGAGAATGTACCTATTCCACTGAATACATACCTACTCCACTGAATACATATTGTACTCAGAATGTACCTATTCTACTGAATACGTATTGTAATGAGAATGTACCTATTCCACTGATTACATATCGTACTCAGAATGTACCTATTCCACTGAATACATATTGTACTCAGAATGTACCTATTCCACTGAATACATATTGTCCTCAGAATGTATCTATTCCACTTGTACCGACCCAGGCAGGTCTCTCGAGGCTCCGCCCATTTCTGCTGCTTGCCTGTTCTGTCCCCGCCCTTTCTTGTGTGCAGGTCTCAGGTGTGTGCAATGAACCCGCTGTTTGGCGAGGGTAGAAAAGGCCTGCCGTGCCGACACCCAAGGGGCTCCTCTCCTCCGCTGGCTTTAGGCTTTGTTTGGTTGTTCTCATGACTGATCTCACACCACACTTTTGGTTACATCGCATTGCACTGACTTACACCACATCCCATTACCTTTACCTTAGTTTCTGTTAAATCTTAGGTAGTAAATCATTGTTATTCCTTTACCCTGCGTGTGGCCTCCCCGGTTTATGTTCATGCCAAAGCCAAGCATGTTACACACTGAATAGATATTGTACTGAGAATGTACCAATTCCACTGAATACATATTGTACTCAAAATGTACCTATTCTACTGAATACGTATTGTAATGAGAATGTACCTATTCCACTGAATACAGATTGTACTGAGAATGTACCTATTCCACTGAATACAGATTGTACTGAGAATGTACCTATTCCACTGAATACGGATTGTACTGAGAACGTACCTATTCCACAGAATACATATTGTACTGAGAATGTACCTATTCCTCAGAAGATGTCCCCATTCTACTTTAAGTACATTTTTTATTAATATCTTAAAAAGTTTACAAACATTGTTTTGTGTTGTCAAACATCATTCAAAATAATAAAAGAATATAAAAAAAATATTGAGATTGTTATCAAAATAAACATTTCACGTTATTTACTTACTTTCTTTCTTACATTAAAAATACAGAAAGAGTTCATAGTTGTATGAATTATAATAGGTTATATTTTTTATATTACACAATGTTAGTGGATTCATTTATTGATCTGTTAAATTAGAGTGAAAAGTACAATATCAATATAGTTCTCTCAGATCTCACATAGTAGAGATTCTAATTCAGAAAACAACATCAGTTGTTTAGGTTGTTTGATTATTTGATTATCAAACAAAGGTCCTAGTCTGTTTGATTGACAGGTGAGATGATCAGGGGGGCAGAGTTGTTACCTTTATAGTCATAGAGACTTGGACAGAGGATTGGACAGAGAGGCTCACTAAAGGTGCAGCCAGTAGCAGAGTAGATATGAACCCTGGCTTCCACATCATAGAAGGAGACCAGACCCTCATCATAATCAACAAACACCCCTACCTTCTGGAGCTCAGCTCTCAGAGGGAGACGGACATCAGGGTCATCACTAAATAACAACCCATACTCTTCGTAGTAAAGAGTCCAGTAACCCGTCTCAGGGGTCACTATAATGAAACTGTTTCTGTTGATGGACTCTCTAACCACTCCTAAACCCCATCCAGTCTTGTCTTTAACCTTGACCTCAAAGTAAAATCTCCCTGAGGAGAAGCTCTGCCTCGTTAGAACGCATAGTTGCTTCGTAAATCTCTTAGGGTTGTCCAGGAGTTTCCTCTCTACACATCCATCATGTACTTGTCTCCCATCCTCAGACAGGATGAGACGGGGTTGAGCTGTATCAGGATCCAGAGTCACATCTACTTCATACTGCTGGACTATCTTCAGTTCAGTATCATGCAGCTTCATCATCTCCATGCTCAGTGTCTCCTCCAGCTGATCCAGGGATCTCCTCAAGATCCCTACGTATGATGGAGGACGGACCTCCACCGTCGTCCAGTCCCTGGTGGGTGGAGGATCCTTCAGGGATCTGAAGGCCTGGAGGAAGTGTAGGTGGTCTTTAGTGTGTGAGAGCTGCTTCACCTCTGAGCTTCTATTGGTCAGATCTTCTATTTCCTGCTCCAACTCTTTGATGAGGTCTTCAGCTTGTTTCTCAGTGGATTTCAGTCTCTCTTTAACCATTTGGTTGAGATCATCCTGGCACCTTTCAATGCAGCGCATCAGAGCAGTGATGACCTGCACACCATCGGCTATCTCTCTGTCTGCATCTGCTTTGCTGCATTTTATTTTGTCTTTAATCTCCTGAATATTATTTTGTCTCTCCTGGATCATCTGCTGGACTTCAGCCTCTATCTTCCCCAGCTGGGCCATCTTCACTTCATATTCCTCCTTTAGAGGTACAACAGGATGGGACCTGTGGTCACCCCCTGTGCAGAACTGACACACACACACCTGTTCAGTCTGGCAGAAGAGCTCCAGAAGTCGGTCGTGTATCTTACACATCCGGTCTTCCAGACGGTCCATAGGCTCGGCCAGCCGATGTTTCTTCAAAACTGTGACTCTCTGATGTGGCTCCAGGTGGGTTTGGCAGAACGACATAAAGCACTCCAGGCAGGACTTCACAGCCTTCAGCTGGGTCCCAGTACAAACGTCACAGGGAACTTCAGCTGGTTCAACATAAGGCTGCTCTCTTACTCTTACGGATGTTCCAAACCGATCAACCATCTCTGATAAGAGGGTATTGACCTGTAGATCAGGTCTTGTGTCGAAAAGCTTGTTGCAAACAGGACATTTGTACTTGACTTGTTCATCCCAGTACTTTGTAATACAGGTTCTGCAGAAGTTGTGTCCACATGGTGTGGAAACTGGACTGCATAACACATCCAGACAGATGGAACATGAAAAGTTCTCCTCAGACCAGGAAGTGATTGCAGAGGCCATTCCTAGACACAGACGACAAGGTTTATGTATTGAGCAGTCCCATTATTTTTGTTATTCCAAAACGGCAAAAGTGTTAACTTATCTCAAAGTTGTGCTGCTTTACTCACCTTGCTGTTGTTGCTGTCTGTCAGACTATTTGATGTGTATTATTATTCTCCAGAAAGAGGGAACCGCTTACACGTCGGGGTGCTTTAGGTTTCGTTTCCTCAACATGCCTTTCCCCTCCTCCCCTAACACCTGGCTCCGCCGCCACGGTACGTGAGTGCACTGCATTTATTCACCGTGTCGGCCTCTTCAAATGCGGTGATGTGTGTTCTCTTCTTTCTGGAGTTAGTAGAGAGCCGGTGCAGAACGAGAGACATTGTGGTGATTTAATGGTTATTTGCAACTGTAACAGGGATCATCGGTGTAGATATATTCGGGTTTCCTGGGCTTCCCCGAATACTTTTCATCCAACCCCGATCTGATTTTAGACGGAAACAGACAATGAGCTGGGGTCTCATTTATAAAACTGTGCGTGGGATCGTTACTAAGAATGTGCGTACGCCCAGAAGCCAAGTTTTGCGTGCGCCAAAAATTTTCGGATTTATAAAACACTGCGTACGCACACCTCTACGCAATCTTTGCTTTATAAATCACATACTGACTATAATTGTGCGCAGCTGAATCAGCTTCACGTTCCGCCCTCTACACGCCCCTTTTTAACCATAAATGGTCAATGCAAATGACCTCATGAATGCGATCTGCATATATAACAGACTCAGATGCAAGTAGCCTATTATGTCTTGTCGGAAACAATGGCAGAAGTAGGCTACTGAGAAAAGCAAAAAAGCGAAATTTCATGGAGGCTGAAGTGGAGACACTTGTGGGTGAGATGGAGGGCCGAAAAGTAGTTTTGTTCGGCGGTCACGGGATAGGGATCGCCAACAACAAAAAGCAGAGTGAGTGGCAACATGTTGCTGCAGCAGTGAACTCTGTCAGTAGCACGGAGCGCACAGTCCCAGAATTAAAAAAGAAGTGGACTCGTCTGACATAAAGGTAGGCTACATATTTTTATGTAGCCTAACAATAAATCGTTATGGTCCCTAAAGACCCTCTCCCTCCGAATCCTGCCATTTGCATGGTCCGCCAGAAGTGCCATATGGTGCAGCATTACCACGGCGCTCACCTCTGTATTTATAGGGTTACGGTAGACTGTCCGAGAACACCTTGGATAATCAGTTTGTAATCACCCACGTAAAATGTTCTTGAACATAACCCCTTTTTAATGCCTGATTTGTCATGAAAATCATCAAGAGTAACGGACAACGATTGTGATGAGGAGTGTGGCTTGGTTTTCCACACTTCCACACTGACATTTGATTATGTGTTTACAGTGTCACATACAAATATTATGTTATTGACACATGTTGGACAGATGCTTTATTCCATGCAGTCGCGCCGTCAGTGGAGAGTATGGAGTGACGGGATTAAATAGAGAGATTTATTTTTATTTCTATTCTAAGGAGATGTTTCTGGAGTTATAACTGAGAAATAACGCAGTTGACTTAAATTATTCTGATTACGTAGATTTAACGCATGATACGGGTTGAAATTAAATTTATGAAGGGCGATGATAAAACATAATCATTCTTCTCACTCTACAATTCTTCAGTCTAAGTATTGCCCCCCTCCGCCCCTTAGCAACACTATAATGACCATCAATATTTATCTAGATATGAGAGGACATTCTTTGGGACACATATTCACTCAACATTCCTTATTCTTTAACAAGTTTTTGCCTTCATTCAACCTAATAAAACAGGTCAAGTCAGGAGGATACCTAAAAGAAAGTTACAGGATAAGATGACACAATAGAATCACTGTATACAGCGGAATGAGGACCAGCGTTCAGCGCCTTGTTTCCCGTGATAGAAACAAAACACACAACACAGTGTGTGTGTGTGTGTTTGTGTGTGTGTGTGTGTGTGTGTGTGTGTGTGTGTGTGTGTGTGTGTGTGTGTGTGTGTGTGTGTGTGTGTGTGTGTGTGTGTGTGTGTGTGTGTGTGTGTGTATGTGTGTAACATATATAGAGAGATGAGGGTTGTTTGACCAAAGCTAGCTCCCTAAATGTGGAATTGAACGGATTCTTTATTTTTATTTGCATGTTTTAGTTTTCTTACATGTAGGCCTATGCTTTGTTTCTATCACGGGGAACAATGCGCTGAACGCTGCCTCGTTCCTCTGTGGGCTATAAAGTGATTGGCTCATCTTATCCTCGACCTTTCTCAAAAACTTGACTCGTTTGATTAAGTTGAACAAAGGCAAAAATATGTCGAACAATAAGGAATATTGATTGAATACGTGTCCCAAAGTGTGTGCGTGTGCGCGCGCGTGTGTGCATGAGAAATAGTTTTTACCAGCAGGGGGTGCACTAGTAGGTCAAACGGGCAAATTTTCCAAGAGCAAAAGGAAATCCCCCACTGACCAGACTGTATTGCTGTCTGCTGCTCTCTCAGTTCTGCTGATCGTGTGTGCACTGTGCGCGTGCACATCGGGGAAAGTTCCTACAGCAGCGTAGCGCCAATAAATAGCTCTTTGCTCTGTCCGTTTCTGTTGAAAATCGGATCGGGGTAGAATAGAAAGTTTTCGGGGAAGCCCCGGATACCCGGATAGATAAACACCGGTTAATCGCGGTTGCAGTCGCAAATCCCCACTAAATCCCCCAAATGTCTCTCGTTTTGCACCGGCTCTCTTAACTCCAAAGAGAAGAGAACACACATCAACGCATTTGAAGAGGCCGACACAATGCATTAATGCAGTACAGCCATGTGCCGTGGGGTCGGAGCTACGTATTAGGGGAGGAGCCAGGAGTTAGGCGAGGAGAGGAGAGGACGTCATGTTGGAGAAACGAAACCTAAGATTCATAGAAACCAAAGCAACCGACGCAGCTGTTCTCTCGTTCAGGAGAAAATAAATCGCATTTTGGAGAAAATAGTCAGACAGAAAGAAACAGCCACAAGGTGAGCAAAGCAGCACAACTTTGAGAAAGTAGAAACCACTTTTGCCGTTATGAAATTTAAAAAAGAATGGGATTGCTCCTAAACGTTGTCGTCTGTGTCTAGGAATGGCCTCTGCTAATACTTCCTGGTCCGAGGAGAACTTTTCATGTCCCATCTGTCTGGATGTGTTCAGCTGTCCAGTAACCACACCATGTGGACACAACTTCTGCAGAACCTGTATTACAAAGTTCTGGGATGAACAAGTCCAGTTCAAATGTCCTGTTTGCAACGAGCTTTTCCACACAAAACCTGATTTACGTGTCAATATCCTTGTATCAGAGATGGCAGCTCAGTTTAGAATGTCGGTACGAGTAAAAGAGCAGCCTTGTGTTCTACCAGCAGAAGTTCCCTGTGACGTCTGTACTGGGACCCAGCTGAAGGCTGTGAAGTCCTGCCTAGAGTGTTTTATGTCGTTCTGCCAAACCCACCTGGAGCCACATCAGAGAGTCACAGTCTTGAAGAAACATCGGCTGGTCGAGCCTATGGACCGTCTGGAAGACAGGATGTGTAAGATACACAACCGACATATGGAGCTCTTCTGCAAGACTGAACAGGTTTGTGTGTGTCAGTTCTGCACATTGACAGACCACAAGTCCCATCCTGTTGTACCTCTAAAGGAGGAATATGAAGTGAAGACGGCCCAGCTGGGGAAGATAGAGGCTGAAGTTCAGCAGATGATCCAGGAGAGACAAAATAAAATTCAGGAGATTAAAGACACAGTTAAACGCAGCAAAGCAGATGCAGACAGAGAAATAGCTGATGGTGTGCAGGTCTTCACCGCTGTGATGCGCTGCATTGAAAAGTGCCAGGAGGATCTCAACCAAATGGTTGAAGAGAGACTGAAATCCGCAGAGAAACAAGCTGAAGACCTCATCAAAGAGCTGGAGCAGGAAATAGAAGATCTGACCGATAGAAGCTCAGAGGTGAAGCAACTTTCAAACACTAAAGACCACCTCCACTTCCTCCAGACCTTCAGATCCCTGAAGGATCCTCCACCCAGGGACTGGACGACGGTGGAGGTCTGTCCTCGGTCATACGTAGGGACCTTGAGGAGAACCCTGGATCAGCTGGAGGAGACACTGAGCATGGAGATGAAGAAGCTGCGTGATGCTGAACTGAAGAGTGTCCAGCAGTATGAAGTAGATGTGACTCTAGATCCTGATACAGCTCAGCCCAGGCTCATCGTGTCTGAGGATGGGAAACAAGTACATGATGGAGGTGTAGTGAAGATACTCCCAGACAACCCTAATAGATTTACAAAGCATATATTTGTTCTCACGAGGCAGAGCTTCTCCTCAGGGAGATTTTATTTTGAGGTCCAGGTTAAAGACAAGAATGGATGGTGTTTGGGAGTGGCCAGAGAGTCAATCAACAGAATAGGTGATATTACAGAGACCCCTGAGATGGGTTACTGGAATATTTTATACAACAAGGATTTGTCGGTATTCAGAGATAACCCTGCTGTCCGTCTCCCTCTGAGAGCTGAGCTCCAGAAGGTGGGGGTGTTTGTTGATTATGATGAGGGTCTGGTCTCCTTCTATGATGTGGACGCCAGGGTTCATATCTACTCTGCTACTGGCTGCACCTTTAGTGAGCCTCTCTATCCAATCCTCTGCCCACTCCGCCATGATTATGAAGGTATCAACTCCGCCCCCCTGATCATCTCACCTGTCAATCATACCGACTAGGACATTTGTTTAAAAACAAAATGAACAAACCACAAGAATAACTAACGTTTCTTGAATTAGAAACTGTACTATGTAAGATCTGAGAGAACTATTTTAGTGTTGTTCCGCTGTCCTTTAGCAAGGATAAATTCACTATGGAAATAACCCTGACAGTTATAAAATATAACCCATACAAGTTTAGATTACATATACTATATTGTATTGATCAATGTCTGATTGACAGAATGTTTTTATGCAACAACAGCAACAATTTAAAATGTTTGGGGCAAGTAGAACATTATGAATGATTACATAATCAAATGTTTGTACACTTTCTATTTCAATACAATTGTTCAATAAGTAAAATGGATTAATTTTCTGTGGAATAGCTACATTCCTACCCTCCCTCACTCTCTCCCTCTCCTTCCCTCATTCTCTCTCCCTCCTCTCACTCTCTGTTTCTCTTTTCTCTCCTCACCTCACTCTCCCTTTCTCCCCCTCGCTTTATCCTCCCCTCTCTCACCCCCTCCCTCTCTCTCTCTCCCACCTCCTCTCTCTCCCTCCCTCTCTCTCCCTCCCTCTCTCCAACAGTGAAGCTGACTGTCATCAATATCTCTGTGTCTTCCATTCTAAATGTTTAGTTGATGTTCATATCTCTATAAATGTAATGATATAAAATTGCAAATGATTACAGCGACTAGAAAATGTTGAATTTGAAGTTTAAGTTTAGCTGAAAATCCAGTTTTTTAAACAAAAAGTTTGTATTCATGTATACCACATTATGAATGACAACATAATAAAATGTTTGTAAACTTTCTTGACTACAATTCAAATTGACACAAGTAGAATGGGGCATATCCTGTGGAAAAGGAACATTCTCTACAATATGTATTGAGTGGAATAGCTACACTCTCAATAGGTACTGAATAATACCTCCCTCCCTCCCTCCCTCCCTCCCTCCCTCTCTTCACTGAAGGAGAGAGGGAGAGACTCCCTCTCTCCTTCAGTGAAGCTGACTGTCATTGATGCGTGTCTCTGTGAGGAGATCCCTGCCGACTTCCAAGCTCAGTGGACACAGCCTGGCCGTAGAGCCAGGCCGTCACAGCCAGGCAGACCTGGCTACCCAGAGGAGACCGGCTGGGTCCATTCTGTCCCCAGGAGAGGGAGATCGAAGACCACTTCCTACTGCAATGTATGAGGGACAAGGAACTAAGAGGTCAATACTTTATTACATCCTACACATCCAGAACTCATTCAACATCCCTGCCGTCAGAAACTGCTGTGAGGGGAGAAGGACAGAGGCGTAGCACTGCCTGCTAGATCCATGGACACTACAAGAGATTCAGTTTGACTGCCAACTAATTTGGTATGTAATGATTCATTGTGAGTGGTGTTCATTTATATGATCATTCATGTGTTGGTAACTATTAGTTGTTGTTTTGTTCTGTTTGTCAAATGGTTTGGTAACAGTGTTTCATCACTCATGTCAATGAAGAGAATTGAGTTGAGTTGAATGGAGAAAGTGAGAGATTAATATATATAAAGATGGAGGGAAAGAGATTAAGAAAAGTGGTGAGGGAGAATGAAAGAAGTTGAAAGACATGAAGGAGATATTAACAAAGAGAACGAGAGATACAGAAAGAATATTAGGACGAGATACAGAAAGCAGATTAGAGACAGAGATGGAGAGAAAGACCAAACACTGGGGGAGAGAGGAACGATATACAGCGAGAGAGAGGGTGAGAGAATGAGGGACGAAGGGAGAGAGAGCGAGGGAGAATAAGGAGAATGAAGCTATTCCACAGAAAATGAGCCAATTTTACTTTTTACACATTTTTATTGAATTAAAAAGTGTACAAACATTTGATTATGTTATCATTCATAATGTTTTACTTGCCCCAAACATTTAAAATTTTTGATATTGTTACATTAAAACATTTTGTCAATCAGACATTGATCAATATAGTATATGTAATCTAATCATGTATCATGGGTTATTTTTTACAGTTGTCAGGGTTATTTCAATAATTAATTTATCCTTGTTACATGATAGCAGTACAACGTCAAATTCTCTCAGATCTCACATAGTAGAGCTTCTAATTCAGGAAACAACATTAGTTGTTTTGGTTGCTTGATTATTTAATCATCAAACAAAGGTCCTAGTCTGTTTGATTGACAGGTGTGATGATCAGGGGTGCAGAGTTTTTATCTCCATTATAACAGTAACCTGGACAGAGGATTGGATAGAGAGAATCACTAAAGGTGCAGCCAGTAGCAGAGTAGTTATGAACCCTGGCTTCCACATCATAGAAGGAGACCAGACCCTCATCATAATCAACAAACACCCCCACCTTCTGGAGCTCGGCTCTCAGAGGGAGACGGACAGCGGGTTTATCTCTAAATACAAACCCATCCTTGTCATGGTAAAGGGTCCAGTATCCTGTCTCAGGGGTCACTATGATCTTACCTTTTCTGTCGATGGACTCTCTGGCCACTCCTAAACACCATGCAGTCTTGTCTTTAACCTGGACCTCAAAGTAAAAGCTCCCTGAGGAGAAGCTCTGCCCCGTAAGAACATGTATATACTGTGTAAATCTATTAGGGTTGTCTGGGAGTTTATTCACTACACCTCCATCATGTACTTGTTTCCCATCCTCAGACAGGATGAGACGGGGTTGAGCTGTATCAGGATCCAGAGTCACATCTACTTCATACTGCTGGACCCTCTTCAGTTCAGCATCATTACACAGCTTCTTCATCTCAATGTTCAGTGTCTCCTCCAGCTGATCCAGGGATCTCCTCAAGGTCCCTACGTATGATGGAGGACGGACCTCCATCGTCTTCCAGTCCCTGGTGGGTGGAGGATTCTTCAGAGATATGAAGGCTTCGAGGAAGTGAAGGTGGTCTTTAATGTATGAGAGCTGCTTAACCTCTGAGCCTCTATTGGTCAGATCTTCTATTTCCTGCTCCAGCTCTTTGATAAGGTCTTCAGCTTGTTTCTCTGTGGATATCAGTTTCTCTTTAACCGTTTGGTTGAAATCATCCTGGCACTTTTCAACACAGCCTATCAGAGCAATGAAGACCTGCCCACCATCAGCTATCTCTCTGTCTGCATCTTTCTTGCTCATGTCTACTGTGTCTTTGATCTCCTTAATCTTTAGTTTTCTCTCCCAGATCATCTGCGGAACTTCAGCCTCTATCTTCCCCAGCTGGGCCGTCTTCACTTCATATTCCTCCTTTAGAGGTACAACAGGATGTGACTTGTGGTCTGTCTCTGTGCAGATCTGACATACAGACACCTGTTCAGTCTGGCAGAAGAGCTCCAGAAGTTGATTGTGTTTCATACAAATCCTGTCTTCCAGATGGTCAATAGGCTCGACCAGTCGATGTTTCTTCAGGCCTGCGACTCTCTGATGCGGTTCCAGGTGGGTTTGGCAGTAAGAGATAAGACATACTAGGCAGGACTTCACGGCCTTCAGCTGGGTCCCAGTACAGACGTCACAGGGAACTTCTGCTGGTTCAACACAGGGCTGCTCTTCTACTTGTAAATTTGTTCTAATCTGAGTAGCCAGCTCTGATAAGAGGGTATTGACCCGTAGATCAGGTCTAGTGTGGAAAAGCTCGTTGCAAACAGGACATTTGTACTGGAGTTGTTCATCCCAGAACTTTGAAATACAGGTTCTGCAGAAGTTGTGTCCACATGGTGTGGAAACTGGGCTGCTAAAAACGTCGAGACAGATGGAACATGAAAAGTTCTCCTCAGACCAGGAAGTGATAGCAGAGGCCATTCCTAGACAGAGAAGACAAGGTTTATGTATTGAGCAATTTCATTGGGGCAATTGCTCTGTCGCTACTCGCTAGCTTGGCCACTTTTTAGAGTTTAAAACGGTTTTAAACTCAAGAAGTCACGTGACGTCTTAAGCTCCATTGCTGTGTCATATGTACTTATGGTTTAACCTGCAGCTGCGTTTTACCTTGATCTCAATTGCTGTGTCTTCAGAGAAATTCACACCAGACACTAGAGGGCGTATTTTGTGCGTGTTAGTCTAATCTCGAAATTGACGCGGTTTTAGAGGAGACTAAACCAGTTTGCAGGATGAAACAAGGCTCCATCATAACCAACACACACACACACACACACACACACACACACACACACACACACACACACACACACACACACACACACACACACACACACACACACACACACACACACACACACACACAATTAGCTTTATGAATTATTATTAGGTATGATACATTTACACTTATTACACCAGATAGGCCTTCAGTACAGGCTACAATATAGGAGTTGCTTAAAGTGCCCAACTAAAACTCTACAAAGAACAGATTATCCGTATGTAAAAAATGCTTAACTAAAATGGTTAGCAACGACAAGTAATTGATTGACGTAGGTGAGGGCAGATTCCAGACTCAGATTTCCACAAAAAGTAGCCTAGGCTATTTCATAATATATGTCAACATTATAAGCGTTTTTATTTATTATAGTTTCATTATACTAAAGTTCACTTTACATTCCCATTTAAGTTTTTGGTGGTAATTATAGCACAAAATGCATCCACCATTAAGTTAAGACTGCCATCTGCTGGGGTATACTAGAAATCAGAGTACTTTCAGTTTCCAAGCAGTTAAAACCGAGTCAGCTAGGAATCAGCTGATCCTGTACGAGTCGTTACACAGCAATCACGTTCAACCTCGTGCGCAGCTGCGTGTTAAACTCCAAAACCTCCGTTTTAAGGAGTAGGTCTACGGTTTTAAAGCGCAGCAATGCTAACTGACAGAGCAATAGGCCCATCAGGTTATTAATTCCATTAACGGTAAGAGAGGTTTTAACTTATCTGAAAGTTGTGCAGTTTAACTCACCTTGTTTTGGTTCCTGTCTGTCAGTCAATTTGTTCCAAAATGCGTTGTATTTTTTTCGCCTGAATGAGCTTCCACGTTGGTAGCTTTTGTTTTTATGGACCTTAAGTTTTGTTTCCTCAACATGGCGTAATCTCCTCTCCTCCCCTAACACATGACTTCGCCCCCACTGACACACAGTTCACTGACGTTTCAACTTCCACACACACGCACACAAGCAGAAACACACGAGGCTAGTGTTTTTCTTTCTATTATGGGAAACATGGGTCTTTATTCTTAGTCTATTAAGTCTGTGTGTGTGTGTGTGTGTGTGTGTGTGTGTGTGTGTGTGTGTGTGTGTGTGTGTGTGTGTGTGTGTGTGTGTGTGTGTGTGTGTGGAGGAATTGCTTGGCGGGGTTGAGAAAATCTAGACAAGGCTGTTATGCTGGTCAGAAAGTATACAACATCAATGCATCAAATCTATAAAAAAAATATCTACTACGATTTGGCAATTTGATTCTGAAAACATAATCCGAAACATAAATATAGACAACAGACAATCACTTTTTGACATTATGTCAAACTAAAATAAAGCCATAGCTCTTAATGCCCTGTTTACACCTACCCGATAGTGGGCCCCGATGGTGCCCGATGGCTAAATCAGCAGCTATCGTTATAACATCGGCAAATAGCGTGGTTGCACCGGGAAACACCGTTACTCTTCCCGGGAACATCGTTAGACAACGGGAAGAAAAGCTCAATGATCGGGCAACATCGGCAAAGAACGAACATTTCAAAGTTTGTTAATTTTGGGTCTATCGGGGTAGAATCGGTTACCAGGTGTTGCTATGGGCTAATCGGCTATAATCGGGAATAGAACGGGACTACGGGAGTATAACGTAAGACATCGCAAGTCGTTGGGGAATTTTCCTGGGGTACATCGGCTATATTCGTTAATCTTCCGCGCTTTATCGTGTTTTATCGTCTTTATATCGGCAACCTCAACACACGAAAGACCCTCGAAAACCCTCAAATAATAAATAATAACGATTGTGACCAGATTGTGACCCTCAATCTGCCACTTGGGTATAAGTAGGGGGTGATGGATGGATGTCCTACTTTTATAATTAAAGGGGTACTTCGCCCATTTAGAACCGGAGTTCTATTATTATAAAATCGCTATTGTAATATAAATAAATATACAAATAAATATCAGTCTAAACCAGTCTCCCCTTTTCCTTCTCCCGAAATGACGCCAAACGCGTCATTTGACGTGTTTGGCGTCATTCGAAATGACGTCAAATGACGTCAAACGCACTTCGGATGTCTTCCCTGGCATAAATCGTTATGTTATCGTTATAACATCGGGTATGTGTGAATGCTACCCCGATAAATTGACCCGATCATACATTTTTAGCCCGATGTCACCCGAATCACCCCGACTTCCACATTGGTGGTCCATCGGCCATTAGCGGCCATTAGCGGGATGGTGTAAACGGGGCATAACTTTACTATCAAGATTATCAGTGCCTGAGCTGTTATTGTCAGGTGGTGACATTAACATTCCCTTAACCTCTTCAATGCTGATGAGATGAAACTCAAATTGACAGTTAACATTTTTCATTATGGCCTCTTTAATTAATCCATTTAATTTTACCCATCACTTGATTGCATGTTATTCCGGATTTTATCAACCTTGCCAATAAAGAAATTATTAAAATGGTTCACTATATCATAAGGTTTTGTTATGAAGAATCCATCAGAATGAATAAATGAAATTGACGTTTTAGATTTTCTTCCCATTAGCCTATATATAACAAATTGTGGTCCAAAAATTTTTCCTGACATTTTTAACGTCGCTAATCTTTTGTTTTTAATCTTCCTTCATTTTAAACCTATAATTATTTTTGTCACATGATTCCCTAATTAACAGCATTCTCTTTACTAATCGTGAGAGACCAGACCCTGAATGACATGTAACGACGTATCTTAACGAGTGTGTTCCGTTATTCACTGTGTGGACTACAAAGATGGCAGAACGGCCCAACGACCCATTCCTCACGCTCCAAACCGAAACTCTCGCTTAACTCTCGCGATAAAACCAACGACGTGAGAGAGACGTTACGGGAGGAGGGCAATAGATGACGTCAGCGCGCAGACAGACGTGATGCGTAAAGGAATGAAGAATATTGTAGTCATTAAAAGTACATGAAGAGTTTATATGAATCAACGATTACTGAATAAATCCTTTTCGTTCAAATCGAGGTTCAGTCTCAATTCCTGTGCTTTAAGGAATACACTTAAGTTAACGTTGTGTTGACAAAATAACCACACTGGTTACTGGTTAAGCAGGGCTGCTGACTTTCTTTCCATTGTTTGCGACTGGCCATGTGAGTGAGTGTGTGTGTGTTTGTGTTTGCATGTGTATGTATGTATATATATATATATATGTGTGTGTGTGTGTGTGTGTGTGTGTATATATATATATAAAGGGTTCACTGGCACTCTTGGCTCAGCCACTGCATGTATATAATATATTTCATTTTTTTACGGTTTGCATAAGAAGAAAGGCCTTGATGACCGTTTACTGGTAGACCTCAAATCAAAGGCTGTGATCCACTGTTCTAGAGCATGAAGAACCATGAACACCTATCAGCTAGAACCCATAGACCAGGGGTCGGCAACCCTTGGCACGCGGGCCACCACTGGCATGGGGCAGCATAATCATTGACACACTTAAAAAAAAAAATATATATATATATTGTAGTGCCGAGAGACGCGGTTGGAGGCGGAGTATCCAGCACAAAGTTTTAATGAACACAACACAATAAAACATCCATTCGTAAAGTCAAACCGGACTGAACTGGACGGTCGTTCCGTCCGCTAAAAGGGTCCGTGCTAAACACGCCCCCCACCCATAGTTCCCTGGGTGAATTATGTTAACCACCACAATATATATATATATTTTAATTGTATTATTATTCTTAAAAAATTTCACAACACTATGCGGCAGCATAATCATTACTACCGATTTTTTTGTTTCGGGCATTTCCTCCCAGTGCAAATATTTTTAAATTAGTTACAGAAAGCTGTGTTCTGAAATTAAACCTATGTTGTGTGTAATAGAGAAGAAGTTATTTCAAATATTGTTGCAAGCGGCCTGTATGCATCGCCTTCACATGGTATTGCTAAGCTGTACATGTCTTAAAGATATTGATGTGGATGTTTTCCAACATTCTCATACATTCTCGTTTTTAACATTTCTCAGAGTGCAAATATGTTTTTGAATGAGTTTCTGAAAATGTTGTTTTAAGATGGGACATATGTAATTATAATTTGTAAGCCCATGTTGCAAGTATAACAACCAAAAAAACATAAAAATGTTAAAGCATGATTGTGGACTATATGGAAATAGTGCAATTCCAGGTCTTCTGGAAATGTTTTTGTGTCATAATGTGTCATAATTCAGCTTATTTTTTTTTATATATTGTTGCTTAAGGCACACTCATTAACGAGAAAACGAGCTGGTGGAGGGGAATGATGACATTCAGGTAGCTGGGGGAATGAATGGATAGCCACCCCCCTCCACACACACATACACACGCACGCACGCACGCACGCACGCACGCACGCACGCACGCACGCACGCACGCACGCACGCACGCACGCACGCACGCACGCACGCACGCACGCACGCACGCACGCACGCACGCACGCACGCACGCACGCACGCACGCACGCACGCACGCACGCACGCACGCACGCACGCACGCACGCACGCACGCACGCACGCACGCACGCACGCACGCACGCACGCACGCACGCACGCACGCACGCACGCACGCACGCACACAGAGGAAGCAAGGCCGTCACAGGCAGACCTGGCTACCCAGAGGAGACAGGCTGGGTCCATTCTGTCACCAGGAGACGGAGACAGAAGACCACTTCCTACAGTATGAGACACAAGGAAGAGGGGAGGAAAAAGCGAGATAGAGATGGAGAGTAAAAGAGGGAGACTGAGGTGAGGACAGTAGAGAATAGGAGATTGAGGGAGAATGAGGAAAGAAGAGAGAGAGAGCGAGGGAGAGGAAGGAGAATGTCACTATTCTACTGTGTAAACATTGCATTCAGAATGTACCTATTCGGCTGAATTAATATTGTACTGAGAATTATGTCCATCACATCCCTTAATGTGAAAGAAAAACATTACTCAGTTCTACTTTTTGTGAACATTTATTCAAATAAAAATCAAACATACATTCGATTATTTTATCATTCACAATTCAGAAGTCTAAACAAATAAATATATATTTTTCTTTTTTAAGCAACATATTTTCAACATTTTCCAATTGCTGCATACATTTACAATTTGATATCAGTCAATGTCAATCAGACATTGAACAACAAAGTATGTAATCCAATAATGGGTTATATTTAATAACTGCACAGGTTATTACCTTTTTGAATTTCTCCTTGTTAAATGACAGTGAACACTACAACATTAAGCAGTACTCTCAGATCTCACATAGTAGAGATTCTAATTCAGGAAACAACATTAGTTGTTTTGGTTGTTTGATTATTTTATTATCAAACAAAGATCCTAGTCTGTTTGATTGACAGGTGAGATAATCAGGGGGGCCGAGTTGTCACCTTTATAATCATTGTTGCCTGGACAGAGGAATGGATAGAGAGGCTCACTAAAGGTGCAGCCAATAGCAGAGGTGATGTGAACCCTGGCTTCCACATCATAGAAGGAGAGCAGACCCTCATCATAATCAACAAACACCCCCACCTTCTGGAGCTCGGCTCTCAGAGGGAGACGGACAGCAGTGTTATCTCTAAATATCAACTCATCCTTGTTTTTGAAAATATTCCAGTAACCCGTCTCAGGGGTCACTGTGATCTGACCTTTTCTGGCGATGGACTCTCTGGCCACTCCTAAACACCATCCAGTCTTGTCTTTAACCTGGACCTCAAAGTAAAATCTCCCCGAGGAGAAGCTCTGCATCGTGAGAACAAATATATGCATTGTAAATCTCTTAGGGTTGTCTGGGAGTTTCTTCACTACATCTCCATGATGTACTTGTTTCCCATCCTCAGACAGGATGAGCTTGGGATGAGCTGTATCAGGATCCAGAGTCACATCTACTTCATACTGCTGGACCCTCTTCAGTTCAGCATCACACAGCTTCTTCATCTCCATGTTCAGTGTCTCCTCCAGCTGATCCAGGGATCTCCTCAAGGTCCCTACGTATGACGGAGGACGGACCTCCACCGTCGTCCAGTCCCTTGTGGGTGGAGGATTCTTCAGGGATCTGAAGGCCTGGAGGAAGTGGAGGTGGTCTTTAGTGTGTGAAAGCTGCTTCACCTCTGAGCTTCCAAAGGTCAGATCTTCTATTTCCTGCTCGATCTCTTTGATGAGGCCTTCAGCTTGTTTCACTGTGGATTTCAGTTTCTCTTTAACCATTTGGTTGAGATCATCCTGGCACTTTTCAATGCTCTGCTTCAGAGCAGTGAGGACCTGCACACCATCAGCTATCTCTCGTTCTGCATCCTTCTTGCTCAGTTCTACTGTGTCTTTGATCTCCTTTATTTTTTGTTTTCTGTCCTTGATCATCTGCTGAACATCAGACGCTATCTTTTCAAGCTGGGCCATCTTCACTTCATATTCCTCCTTCAGAGGTACAATAGGATGGGACTTGTGGTCTGTCTCTGTGCAGAACTGACATACAGAAACCTGTTCAGTCTTGCAGAAGAGCTCCAGAAGTCGGTCATGTTTCTTACACATCCTGTCTTCCAGACGGTCCATAGGCTCGACCAGCTGATGTGTCTTCAGGCGTGCGACTCTCTGATGTGGCTCCAGATGGGTTTGGCAATATGACATGAAACACCCTAGGCAGGACTTCACAGCCTTCAACTGGGTCCCAGTACAGATGTCACAGGGAACTGCTGCTGGTTCAACACAAGGCTGCTCTTTTGCTCGTAAGGACTTTCTAAACGGAGTAGCCATCTCTGATAAGAGGGTATTGACCTGCAGATCAGGTCTTACGTCAAAAGTCTTGTTGCAAACAGGACATTTGGACTGGACTTGCTCATCCCAGAACTTAGTAATACAGGTTCTGCAGAAGTTGTGTCCACATGGTGTGGAAACTGGACTGCTGAACACATCCAGACAGATGGTACATGAAAAGTTCTCCTCAGACCAGGAAGTGTTAGCAGAAGCCATTCCTAGACACAGATGACAAGGTTTATGTATCGATCATGTCCATTATTTTTGTTATTCCATAACGAGAAGAGAGGTTTTGAAAGTTGTTCTGTTTTACTCACCTTGTTGTAGTTTCTGTCTGTCAGACTATTTGCTTCAAAATGTGTTTTATTTTCCTACTGTAAGAGAGAACTGCTTCCACGTCGGATGGATTTGGTTTCTGGGAATGTTAAGTTTTGTTTCCTGATCTATACGTACTCTCCTCTCCTCCCCTAATACCTGACTCCCCCCCTAACAAATGGCTCCTCCCCTAACACCTGGCTCCGCCCCCACAGACACAGTTCACTGATGTTTCAACGTTTGGGCACATTCAATTACTGTGTAGGCTACTTCAAATGCATTGATATGTGTTCAAATGTGTTCCATTTTTAAAAGATGAAACATAGACCGATAGCTGGGGCAAAACCAGAGACAATGTGGTGAGTTAATGGTGATTTGCCACTGTAAATGTAATTAAGAGCTATACAAAAACAATTTACTTGAATTTACTTTCCCTGATGCCAGTATTTTCTACATTCTTCCTGTTAACCAGGTTATATGTTCTATTATGGTTTATTATTCAATATTGTGTTAATGATGGTAGTAATATAAGGCTCATCTCTAACCTCATAAAAAAGCTGCATCATGTGACTCAGGGTAGGGCAGATGAACCAGACCAACAAGTTCACTATTCAGAGACAACACAGTCAATGCCAGCGCAGAGACAGCAAAACAAATTTAAATTGTGATGTGGAATTTAACAATGTTGCATTATAACATCGCATTGTGGGTAGCTTTTATTTGCCAGGGACAAACAGTGTGAGTAGTTTAGTTCTATTTGTTATCTTAGGGTTATCGAGGTGTGATTGAGCAAAATGATGTTCCAATTAATCCATTGCAGTCTTACAACATTTCAGTCCATGGATTTCCTTCTATTCCTCAAATCCACTGAATAGAAGGAGTCTGTTTTCTCTCCTGGCAACTTAGCCAAGCAGGCTGTCCTTTCTGAACCAATAAGCCTGCAGAGAAAAAAGGAGAGAATAAATATCACATTTTAGACCATAGGGTTACAGTAATAAAGTAACATGCAGTCAAGTTATAAAGTGAAACCAAACACGCTGTTGGAGCTGGTCCCAGCCCACTCTGAGAATGTAAAAAATGCATTCTGGCTGACTTCTGGGAAACGGTAGTTTTCCTCTGAGGGGCGGGGCTTGATTGGAGATCAGGTTTTCACCGTCTCTGGGGTGGAGCCAGAACATTTGATTGACACCTGATAATCCAGAACTACCAGTTACAGTTAAAATGTACAGTATCATGTGTTTAATAGAGGGCTATTTCAGAGCATTTCTAAAGACGTTTTTTTAAATGTTATGCACTTAAGTTGAGATTGATACCAGGATGAATCCACATCACTACTATGTGACCCACTGCATCACCTTTCATCAAACAAACGACACAAAACAAGAAATACCTTTTGGGTACGATGGCTGTATGATTTCATCATATAATGTATTTTATTCACTGTTATACACACAAACACAGAACATACACAGAACACACACACACACACACACACACACACACTCTGCGGTAACCCGGTTCTGTTAGTGGCTGTTCGTCCCGGCAAGTACCACACACGGAATGCAGGTATAAGCCGTAGTCAGCGTTTATTCCAAAGGTTAGGCAAAAGGTAAATGTCACTTGGCTAGGGTCTCCCGGAGCCTCGTAGCCGGGGTCGTGTCGATGGCCTCCTCCTCCTAGGTCTGACTGTCTCTCTCCTCGAGTGAGTCCTCGGCTCCCCTTTAAGATGTCCGCCCGCTCCTTTCCTTCCCCTGGCCAGGTGTTCCCCATCTGGCTGATGAGGGTGAGGAAAGAAGCGCTCTCTGTCTCTGGCTAGTGGATGGCGGCGGGACACGCCCTCCACCACCCGCCCCCGGATCCCCCTGGTGGGGAGCGGGGTGCCACAACACACACACACACACACACACACACACACACACACACACACAGAAGTCACCACACCAACAAATGGGCATAAGACCAAAGTCTCTCCATCTCTCTCTAGCTCTCTTTTTATAAACGGTTCATAAACAGTTTTAATAAACGGTGAGTCAACGATTCCAGGAATACTTTGGGTGATTTTAATCTCTCGTCCTTGGTGGCTCGATCAGTAAAGCTTGGCAGTTGGTGCCGCGCCCTCAGAGAACCACAGAACGGCCCGTAGTTCAGGAAGGAACTGAATTCAGAAATTATTTCAGGACTTTTAATCGATAATTCAAGCAGACTCCTTTTCTACACCATTTATCGATCGGTTTCCATTATTTATATGCACAGACTCCCTCTCTAGGTGAAACAACTGCTGTTGCAGACATCACCTCTGATTGGCTGATAGGGTGACCCGGTCCCCTGCTGGTTCAGGCTTCACCTCTGATTGGCTGATAGGGTGAGCCGGTCCCCTGCTGATTAGGCTCTGATGTGACACACCTGTCCTCCCCTTATTGAAGCTGAACTGAAGGGGAGCCAGCAGCCCTGCAGCCCCACATTGAACCAGGACTCTTGAGGGGCTCAGGGGACCCGGTTGGGTGGTTTGTTTAGACTCCTCGTCCAAAGGATCCCCAATGTCCTCCCTGAGCAGCCCAGACCTGGGCCTTCATCTCACTGTAGGATCTGGATACAAACGCCTGATAATGGTCATATTGTATTCATAATTTGGCCAACATGATCTTCTATAGTTGTAGGTGAGAGATGGTTTAGGAACAAGACAAAGTAGCCATGTACAACAGTCTTGTTTTTAATGCAATTGAGATTTTGTACAACACTAAAAAATCTTTCGACAATTCTATGCTTTATTTTTCTTACCTCATCTCATCACATTCGGCGCTAGACGTTGTTCCTGCAAAGTGTTACTTACTTCTTTTTAAATAAAGAATAAAGAGTATGTACACCACCGGGGGTGATTCCCAAAACCACGCGGTCAATGGCGCTAAGGCGTGTGACGTCACTCAGCCAAAGTTCAGCACCTTGGAGAGCGACAGCGGAAGACGTCTCCCACTCTGTCTGCTGCGGCTATCCTCGACACACCAGCCACCAAGCCGATGCCATATAAACGTTGCAATCATTTAACACCTTCATTTTATTCAACGATACAATTCGAATAATACTGTGTATGAGAACGAGACCGCAGATGACTCACACCTCAACGGCTGATCAAAATAAATGAAGTAAGAAAGAAAATAAGAAAGAAAGTAGTTTGTTGATGCGATAAAAAGAAAAAAAGAGAAAAGAGAATCACGTCTCACAATATTAAAAAAAATAGTCAAATAAAGTGTAGGCCTAAAAGAGAGGAGGATTAGGGGCCACAAAGAACGTTCCGCCCTTCTGTGGTGATACCCGCTCACGCCAATGGGTGTCACCAATAACACTGATTATGGGACTGCTACATGTATGCGCCAGGGCACAGGTTGTAGTCTATAGCAAAGACAAGTCAAACGGGTGTTTACACAAATTGAATGTGTATGCGAGACAATACTTAACACAATCCTAGGTAGCCATTACGCTCTAGCTAGCAGCCAACCTATTCTGTTTACAGACACGATATTGTCCCACACGCAAATTGTTCTTGAAATCCTGGACGAGCCCCAAAAATATGTTACAACTCCCACTGTCTAGGGGAAGCGGGGGAGGTAACGGATGTTAAAATTAACCGGGTTATGGGTGTAGATGAAGAAACAATTGGTGAGTGAAACAATAAAGGAATGACAACAGCAATGGATAAGGTTGAACATAGGTTTAATGGGGCTGATTGCAAAAACACAACAACAACATACGACAAAACCAGCGGGTCTTGGAACTTGAGTGTTGCCAAAGAAAAGAACCCAAACAAGCTAAGCTAACAGCCAATACAGCGGACCACACGTCTGCTAACCTAACTAAACTAAGCCAACAGTACAGCGGGTAGCAACACTCCTAGCCTAGTGTTACTAACAAAGAAGAGCACTACGTGTAAATGTATAGAGGCCTCCGTCTTACCTGTCCCAAGGCCGCAAGGTAACCACAAAGACAAAAAAACATGGGGGAACTAACAAAGGGGGTCACAATTGGTGCAAGCAGGGGGAGAAAGGAAAACAAAGGGACAATATATGTATATCTCTTAGATATGTATAAAATCAAAATGCTCTAACCATGCCAAAGCAAAACCAGTCCACGAACCACAAACGGGACAAAAAGGATAGAGAGTAAGGGACAAGTTAAACGGGCTTTTATGTGTGTGGCAGGCCTTCCCTGGCTGGAAACTGATGAGGGGATTGGTGGAAGCTGGTTGGTAGAGGCGGGATGATGATGAGTTGTTTATGACTCACACCTGCACATAACAGAGGGGAAACAAGAAGGCAGCAACAAACAAACAGTGGCCGTAACAATGAGCTAGAAAGGAGAGCAGAGATAGGAGAGAGGAGAAACTAAGATGAGAGGATGGAGAGGAGAGGAGAGTTGACAAGACAAAGTCACGGTACTCACACACATGGGGGGAATCTTTACATGTAGTCGCTGTGACCTTTGTGTGTATGTGGACAGTGGAACACATATTGGGCTGTTGAATGTTGGAGATTAAGTCATTGATTGGCTCATCAGCTACAAAAGTGTGCCGTTATGGGATTTTGATCCTACCTTGAATCCCATCATGTATAAAAGGGTTTATGGCAACACAGTTGTTTTTGTTTTATCCCACTGGTAACATACGTAATCTATAGAATAAACATTGTACTGAGTTCGTACCGATTCCACTGAAAATGTACCTATTCTACTGAATATATATTGTACTGAGAATGTACCTATTCGACTGAACATGTATTTTACTGAGAATGTACCTATTCCACTGAATACATATTGTACAGAGAATGTATCTATTCCACTGAATACATATTGAACAGAGAATGTACCAATTCTACATACAGTACTGAGTACCTACATTCTCAGTGAAATATGTATTCATGTTCCACTGAGAATGTAGCTATTCTACTGAATGCATACGTAATGAATACATATTGTACTGAGAATTTCACAGATATTGTCCGCATTCTACTATTTTTTTTACAATTTTATTCAAATCTGAAAAGTGTGCAAACATTTGAATATGCTTCTATACATTATTTGGAAAAATAAACTGTTAAAACTGTTACGTTAAAAATAAATCGATTATTTGATAAAAAATGAAAATTTCGCATTTTCGACATTTTACTTTACTGCAACCTTTAACCATTTTACATCATTAAAAACATACATTGAACCGAAGGGTATTTTAATTATTTATGACGGGTAACGTTATGTTTATTTTATTTTAGTTGCTTAATGAAAGGCTCCTTGTCAGATGACAACAAACAGTATAATATAAATACAGTTCTCTCAGAACTATAGCAGAGATTAGGCCTACTAGCTTGTCGCTAGTTTAGCCACTTTTTAGAGTTTAACACTGTTTTAAACTCAAGAAGTCACGTGACGTCTTAAGCTCCATTGCAGTGTCATATGTAATTGTGGTTTAACCTGCAGCGGCGTTTTACCTTGATCTCAATTGCTGTGTCTTCAGAGAAATTCATATCAGACACTAGAGGGCGTATTTTGTGCGTGTTAGTCTAATCTCGGAACTAACGTGGTGTAAGAGGGGACTAAACCAGAAAACACACACACAGAATTAGTTTTATGAATTATTATTAATAGGTATGATACATTTACTCATATTGCACCAGATAGGCCTTCAGTATAATACAGGCTATAATATAGGAGTTGCTTAAAGTGCCCAGCTAAAGCTCTACAAAGAACAGATTATTTGTGTGTAAAAAAAAAAAAATGAACGCACAGAGGATACCATTCAATGAAACATAAAGACGTCAATGCTGAACTAAAAGGGTTAGCAATGACAAGTAATTGATTGACGTAGGTGAGGGCAGATTCCAGAATCAGATTTCCACAAAAAGTAGCCTAGACTATTTCATAATATGTTTCAACATTATTAGCATTTTTATTTATTATAGTTTTATTATATTAAAGTTCGCTTTATATTCCCATTAAGTTTTTGTTGGTAATTATAGAACAAAATGCATCCACCATTAAGTTAAGACTGCATCTGCTGGGGTATACTAGAAATACGAGTACTTCCAGTTTCCAAGCAGTTTAAACCGAGTCAGCTGGGAATCAGCTGATCCTGTACGAGTCCTTACACAGCAATCACATTCAACCTCATGCACAGCTGCGTTGTTAAACTCCAAAACCTCAGTTTTAAGGAATACGGTTTTAAAGCGCAGCAATGATAACTGACAGAGCAATTGGCCCTGTAAGTTGTTTTGGTTGTTTGATTATTTTGCTATCAAACAAAGGCCCTAGTCTGTTTGATTGACAGGTGAGATGATCAGGGGGGCAGAGTTTTTACCACCATCATTTGTGCATGGATTGAGGATTGGATAGAGAGGCTCACTAAAGGTGCAGCCAGTAGCAGAGTAGATATGAACCCTGGCTTCCACATCATAGAAGGAGACCAGACCCTCATCATAATCAACAAACACCCCCACCTTCTGGAGCTCAGCTCTCAGAGGGAGACGGACATCAGGGTCATCACTAAATACCAACCCATCCTTGTAGCAGTCAATAATCCAGTAACCCGTCTCAGGGGTCTCTATGATCTCACCTATTCTGTGGATGGACTCTCTAACCACTCCTAAACCCCATCCAGTCTTGTCTTTAACCTTGACCTCAAAGTAAAATCTCCCTGAGGAGAAGCTCTGCCTCGTTAGAACGCATAGTTGCTTCGTAAATCTCTTAGGGTTGTTTGGGAGTTCCTTCTCTTCATCTCCATCATGTACTTGTCTCCCATCCTCAGACAGGATGAGACGGGGTTGAGCTGTATCAGGATCCAGAGTCACATCTACTTCATACTGCTGGACTATCTTCAGTTCAGTATCATGCAGCTTCTTCATCTCCATGTTCAGTGTCTCCTTCAGCTGATCCAGGGATCTCCTCAAGGTCCCTACGTATGACGGAGGACGGACCTCCACCGTTGTCCAGTCCCTGGTGGGTGGAGGATTCTTCAGGGATCTGAAGGCCTGGAGGAAGTGGAGGTGGTCTTTAGTCTGTGAGAGCTGCTTCACCTCTGAGCTTCTATTGGTCAGATCTTCTATTTCCTGCTCCATCTCTTTGATGAGGTCTTCAGCTTGTTTCTCTGTGGATTTCAGTCTCTCTTTAACCATTTGGTTGAGATCATCCTGGCACTTTTCAATGCAGCGCATCAGAGCAGTGATGACCTGCACACCATCGGCTATCTCTCTGTCTGCATCTGCTTTGCTGCATTTTATTTTGTCTTTAAACTCCTGAATATTATTTTGTCTCTCCTGGATCATCTGCTGGACTTCAGCCTCTATCTTCCCCAGCTGGGCCATCTTCACTTCATATTCCTCCTTTAGAGGTACAACAGGATGGCACCTGTGGTCACCCTCTGTGCAGAACTGACACACACACACACCTGTTCAGTCTGGCAGAAGAGCTCCAGAAGTCGGTCGTGTATCTTACACATCCGGTCTTCCAGACGGTCCATAGGCTCGGCCAGCCGATGTTTCTTCAAAACTGTGACTCTCTGATGTGGCTCCAGGTGGGTTTGGCAGAACGACATAAAGCACTCCAGGCAGGACTTCACAGCCTTCAGCTGGGTCCCAGTACAAACGTCACAGGGAACTTCAGCTGGTTCAACATAAGGCTGCTCTCTTACTCTTACGGACGTTCCAAACCGATCAACCATCTCTGATAAGAGGGTATTGACCTGTAGATCAGGTCTTGTGTCGAAAAGCTTGTTGCAAACAGGACATTTGTACTTGACTTGTTCATCCCAGTACTTTGTAATACAGGTTCTGCAGAAGTTGTGTCCACATGGTGTGGAAACTGGACTGCTGAACACATCCAGACAGATGGAACATGAAAAGTTCTCCTCAGACCAGGAAGTGATTGCAGAGGCCATTCCTAGACACAGACGACAAGGTTTATGTATTGAGCAGTCCCATTATTTTTGTTATTCCAAAACGGCAAAAGTGTTAACTTATCTCAAAGTTGTGCTGCTTTACTCACCTTGCTGTTGTTGCTGTCTGTCAGACTATTTGATGTGTATTATTATTCTCCAGAAAGAGGGAACCTCTTACACGTCGGGGTGCTTTAGGTTTCGTTTCCTCAACATGCCTTTCCCCTCCTCCCCTAACACCTGGCTCCGCCCCCACGGCACGCGAGTGCACTACATTCATTCACCGTGTCGGCTTCTTCAAATGCGTTGATGTGTGTTCTCTTCTTTCTGGAGTTAAAAGAGAGCCGGTGCAGAACGAGAGACATTGTGGTGATTTAGCGGTTATTTGCAATTGTAACTGGGATCATCGGTATATTCGGGTTTCCGGGGCTTCCCCAAATACTTTAGATCCAACCCCGATCCGATTTTCGACGGAAACTATGACAAAGAGCTTTTTATTGGCGCTACGCTGCTACAGGAACTCTGCTCTCCCGATATGCACGCGCACAGTGCACACACGTGCAGCAGAGCTGAGAGCACTAGACAGCGATACAGTCTGGTCAGTGGGGATCTCCTTTTGCTTTTGGAAAATTTTCCCCGTTTGAAGTACTAGAGCCCCCCCTGCTGGTAAAAGTAGTACACACACACACACACACACACACACACACACACACACACACACACACACACACACACACACACACACACACACACACACACACACACACACACACACACACACACACACACACACACACACACACACACACACAATCGTTTAGTGTTCAGAAGGATATTGCCCCCTCCCCCCCTTAGCAACACTATAATGACCATCAATATTTATCTAGATATGAGAGGACATTCTTTGGGACACGTATTCACTCAAAATTCCTTATCCTTTACAATTTTTTTTGCCTTTGTTCAACCTAATAAAACAGATCAAGTCAGGAGGATACCTAACAGAAAGCTCCAGGATAAGATGAGCCAATAGGATCACTGCATACAGAGGAATGAGGACCACCATTCAGCGCCTTGTTCCCTGTGATAGAAACAAAACATACAGAAACAAAACTAAAAAATGAACTAAATAAAGAATCTGTTCAGTTACACATTCAGGGAGCTAGCTTTGGTTAAACAACACACATTATCTCCCCCTTATCTCTCCATATCTGACACACACACACACACACACACACACACACACACACACACACACACACACACACACACACACACACACACACACACACACACACACACACACACACACACACACACACTGTGGCAACCCGACACGTTGAGCGCACCAACTCCTCCCAAACAGGACACCATTTCCTTGGTGAAAGCCAAAAAAAGGCATGTTTATTTAAGAACATAAAAGTCTCTCCAAACACAAAAACTTAAACCTCGGGAGGAATCAGCGGTCCCCCTTCTTCGTGGGTGGAAACCCGTCACCCACGAGGACCGGTCTCTCCTTGCAGGAGCTCCAAGGCTGGGAGAGCCCCGAATGAGTGGAGAAGCAGGCTATTTAAGCCCTGCTTCTCCACTTGTTCCTCAGGTGCTCCCAATATCCTTAATTGGCCTGGGCCGGGTTGCCACAACACACACACACACACACACACACACCGGCCACACACACACACACACACACACACACACACACACACACACACACACACACACACACACACACACACACACACACACACACACATACACATAAACATAGGCCACACACACACCTGTCCAGGCATTATAAAGTCAAAAAATATCAATAAAAAAGTGTGTGTGTGTGTGTGTGTGTGTGTGTGTGTGTGTGTGTGTGTGTGTGTGTGTGTGTGTGTGTGTGTGTGTGTGCAGAGGAGGAGGAAGGTGGAGAGGGTGGAGGACAGCTGAGGTCGGGGGTGTAGTTGACCCCCGGCTGAGCACACGTTGTTGGGCTTCTTGGAGAGCACTATGGGGGAACGCTTCTGAGGAGGAAGAGGAGGAGGAGGAGGAGGAGGAGGAGGAGGAGGAGGAGGAGGAGGGAGGAGGGGGAGGAGGAGGAGAGAGGACGAGGTATGAAGGGTGTGGGTGGAGGTATTGACGGGCGGGAGGGGTAGGATGAGGAAGGGGAGGAGAGAGGGTGGAGTTTGAGGAGGAAGGAGGAATGAAGAAAAAATAAAGGATGGATAATGTGGGGGGACGTGCGACGTCTGGCCTGCAGGGGGAGTATGGGCAGGTTGCGAGCGCACCGGATTGGCTGTGGGGGGGTTGGACCTGAGTGCGAGCAGGTGTCAGCACTCAGGCCAATCAGGGAGTGTTTGTACTTATGTGCCTGCTTTGTGTTGTAGTGAGAAGGGGAATCCATGAAGGATCGGGAGCGGAGAGACAGGGGCGATCGCCGACAGAGATCGCATTGAACGCACCCTGTGACCGCTTTGAGCAGAGTTATAATTTACCTTTAACCGAGTTGTGTTTTGTTGGTCTTTGTTGAACTGAAAATAAAATGACTTTCTGTTCAAGGAGCAAACCTGGTGTCCAAGCGCTCTGTGAACCCATTACAATGACATACAACAATGTTGGTTTCCTGATTTAAATAAAAAAGTACCCTTGACAGACTTCCAGCTCTGTCTGGAGACATGATGTCACAGCAACATGACAAGGAGTTCAAATGCATCAAAACACCCTCACCCTTACCTACATGAAGGCAGATGACTACATGAATAGGAGCCATGGAGGGTCTTCTATTAATTTGTGGTGTTGACATCACACTCATGGGACCATAGCAATCTGTTTTTGGTTAAAAAAAACTATTTCTGCACAAACGGTAGCAGGTGACCCTCACACAATCATGAGAGTATCTCATCCAGATAGAACAACGTGTGGTGTGTGTGTGTTTGTGCGTGCGCCTTGCCTTGGCCATTCCATAACTGTCAGTAAAGGGTGTAAGTCACACCCAGTAAAGGGTGTGAGGTAGGAAAAAATACAAGACGAATCCAACCCAACGAGATGACTCCTTTAAGAGGAATGAATGAAGGAAATAGTAAACTAAATACCTAGTCTGTTATAGAATCAGACGCCAGTACAAAATGCTAACCCTTACTGAGTACTCTGTACTCTGAGTATCGTGTACTCTGAGTATCGTGTACTCTGAGGACACTCCACTCAGTACTCTGCTCTTCTGAAAAGAGCAATCATCCATCTATTGATTCTAGTGATACATACATTTACACTGACGCAAATAAAGTGTTCATATAAACAAGGTGATGATGTCTTTATAGGATGGAGGAGGATTGTACATGGAGGTGTTCAGCAGACACAGAGCAGAGGAAGCCCTTTCTACTTGATGTGCTTCTATCCATGACGTTATCAGTCTCTTTATTATTTTAACATGGTATCTATGTTCTGTTGGTTCTGCTGTAGAGAGGCAGCTGAATCCGTGACCTGTAGAGTGTCTCTACAGGCCTTGTTGAAGTGTCTCTTGGTTTTTCTCTGAGCTTCTACACATCACAGCTCTCTGTCCATCGTTCTTATTTTAATAAAGTTATTGTTCTTGGATCAGCCACCTTAGCATGTTTGTTCATGTCTGGGAGGAGTATGAACTGGGAGGGGAACTGGTCAAACTGGTTGGTTCATCTTTTCCTTGTTATGAGTCAGACAGTTTGGTGTGGCTCACTTAATAACAGCAGGAAGACAACACAGGTACTGTAGTCCACTCTGATCCGTGATAGATCATAAATATGAATAACTTTGAATCTTATTAATAGGGGGATGGTTACAAATGTTAGTAAATGTATGGATGCATTGCTATTCGACAAAAACGCTATTGAATAATTTGGTAGATTCCTGCTCTGTAGAATGCTACGTTTTAAACTGTGGGCATTGGGGATCGAAACCCAGAACTTTCCAGCCAGCGTCAGGTTGAAGTTAATAATGATAATGTCAATGTAAAGTCAGGCATCAGGTTGAGGTTAAATATGTTTCCTCTGATTTAGGATTTGTTCTAAATCACACTAAGTGTCCTGTGGTGACTTTAAAGGTACTTAAGACAGAATGGAGAGTTGTTATATTTGTAGTGCGGTATTATGATTACATTATTTGTACAGGAAGACGGCCATCTTGGTTAGTGAAGGTGTTTAGATCTCATCTTGTACTGGGTCTTGTTCTCTGTGGGCCTCATCATTCTGCAGTAGTGTAGGCCTACTCTATATCTGAGAGCATCATTCGTATGAGAGGGACATGACCTTCGAGGTGAATTAACTCTTCAGTGACCACCTCAACACATAGGTCACTGGTGACGACTGGTCCGTGTTCTTCAGCTCAGCCAATCCCACTGACAGCCTCTCACCAGCAGGTGGTGCTGCAGTGCACCTTTTCGAGGGTTTCAAAATGGACCCTGTGTCAAATCATTTGGTTTACTACTCTCAAGACGTTTAAATGATTCATGTACACTTACAGCAAAATGTCGCAATTTAATACAGCTGGAGTCGAATGAATCAGCCGCCTATAAGAGGTTAGTCTGGGAGGAGTATGAACTGGGAGGGGAACTGGTCCAACAGGAAGTAAGATACTGTAGTCCACTCTTATCCGTGATAGATCATGAATATGAATAGCTTGTATCTTATCAGTAGGTTGATAATTTTTAAGATTCCTGCTCTACAGAATGCTACGTGATACACTGAGGGCATTGGGGATCGAACCCTGAACCTTCCAGCCTGGAGTCAAGCGTCAGGTTGACTTCAATAATGACTTTTTCTTCTTGTGTTCTTCTTATGTACTTGGGTGACATTAAAGGTACTTGGGGCAGAATGAGCAGTTGTTATATTTGCATTGCGGTATTATGATTATATTATTTAGACAGCAAGGCGGCCATCTTGGTTAGTGAGTGTTTAAACGTCATCTTGCACTGGATCATGTTCTCTGCGAGCCTGCATCACAGATCTGGTTTTGATGTCATACCACATGAGGAAGTCCATACATGGTCCTGCCTTCAGAGCGGTTTTACCAACACAGGGAGCAGTCGGTATGATATCCGCACGGTGAACTTGATCTTATCAGACACAATTGAAGCCCTTTGAGACCTTGTGTGTGGAATGATGAATAGCTATTAAAGAGTGTATTAGACACTTCCGGGCAGCATCTCCACATCTTTCCCCTCATTGAGAATGAGAGGGCCTATGAATCTGCGTCCAGGAAAGACCATCCTGCCTCTTGTCCAGAGAGACAGAGAAACAGCCCCCTGTGAGCGGAATACACAGCTCATATCAAAGCAGAAAATAAACACTGAGTGGCCGTAGAAACAATATGGAGTTGTGTTTGTGTCCATGTCTCCAGTCTACTATGGATGAGGAGAGAGAGGTGGGGGGTTCTACCTCTAAGACCACTCTGTCTTGGGAACATGGCCGCCAGAGCAAAGCTAAGAGGTAAGAAGAGGATCTCTCTGTCTGTGACTGTTGTCCATCTCAGAGCTCAGCCTGATACATCATGACTCCATCATTAGTCTCAGTAAAAGCTGTGTGTGTGTGTGTGCGTGCGTGCGTGCGTGCGTGCGTGCGTGCGTGCGTGCGTGCGTGCGTGCGTGCGTGCGTGCGTGTGCGTGTGTGTTGAAGCCTACACTGTAAAAAAAAACAACGTAAAAAAACGCTAATATTCTGGCAGCTGGGGTGCCAGAAAAATACTGTGAAATAACAGATAATTTCTTTCTCGTAAAAATACGGTTAATTTCCATAATTAAAATACAGTTTAAAGTTGTAATTTTAACAAGATTTTGCCTTATTTTCATGTTGATTTTAATGTTTAATTAGAAACATTCACATTTTAAAACAGTTTAAAGTTGTAATTTTAACAAGATTTTGCCTTATTTTCATGTTGTTTTTAATGTTTAATCAGAAACATTCACATTTTAAAACAGTTTAAAGTTGAAATTTTAACAAGATTTTGCCTTATTTTCATGTTGTTTTTAATGTCTAATTAGAAACATTCACATTTTAAAACGATGAAATTACCTAGAAATATGGTTAATTCTTAGCTGGTTTTTAATGGAAAAAGGTTGTAAAATAATTGATATTTGATTTAATATAACAGTATATGGACAGAAAATAATGTGATTCATCTTTCAAAACATGTAAAAAAAAAAAAAGAAAAAGTATGAGACTATATGTTTAGTCTCATACTTACTGCTCAAGTAAGTATGAGACTAAATAAGGCACAAATAACCAACTTTCTATTGTATTTCTTTCAAATACTACATTTAACACTGAAATCCCAAAGCTTGAAATCCCAATACAACATTTAACACTGAAATCCCATTACTTTGCTCGATTAAAATGAAAATAAAATAAAATAGCACAGCCAGTGTTAGGCATGTGTAACTTAGAGCTGACTCTGGAGAATGCTTGTCCTGCCTACAAATTGCATGTCCATAGGTCCTTGGTTTACAGAGGCTGAGCACTAACAAAGGATTTATAGCACATAAATACGGACAGGTAATGTACATGTT
This sequence comes from Gadus chalcogrammus, assembly GCF_026213295.1. NCBI lineage: Eukaryota > Metazoa > Chordata > Actinopteri > Gadiformes > Gadidae > Gadus > Gadus chalcogrammus. Next base: position 30,568,876 of record NC_079415.1, on the reverse strand, counting down.
AGGTTGCATTATGTTTTTTTTTACTTTGCATAAAATTCTAATTAAATAATAAAATAAAAAAGTACTGCCAGTGTTTTGAATGAATCACCGCACAACAAACAATGAGTAGACCTAGACAAACATCATTAATACTACGAAAAATGTAATTTTTCCAAGAATCTAAATACTGTCAAAAGAATACAGGAATACTAAAGCTGCATGAGTGCATGTCAAAAGACAAGTGCATTCACAGAGCAAACATAGTCCATGGCAACTGCTCATTCAGCAGCTCTATTACTTTAAGAGAAAACAGCAAATCCGAGTCACATTTTGGGAACGCATGAGCTCCAGAGAAAACATTCATTTGATAATACAGTAGACATGCTGTATGTAAATACTGCAAGAACAAAGAACCGCAAAGTTGCATGTGTACAGTCCAGAATCAAGTCAATGAGCAGGGTTAGGACAACAGCTCACTCAGTCTGTTTTTGAGAACTTGGGCTTTCTTTGAGAGCGTGGTGCCGTCCAGCTCCATCACAACTTTTTGGCGCACTTCAAAGTGTTCTTTAGCTCAGGAGGGTAGTTGAGGTTCAATGCATACATTAGGCCAAACAATATGGCAGCAGCTAATGCAGTGTTGTCCAGTCCTTGCATTATCTGCAGGCCTTCCAGGACAATCCCCACGTCCTCTGGACCACTGGTTGCATCATTTTTCACGACAAATATTCCCACCGTGGTGTCCTCAATCGATTCTTTGATGGCGGCTTCGTCCTCTGCCTGAACAGTGAAATCACAAATAAATCGGAGTCAGAAAAAACAAAAATCATATTTACAATGGAATTATAATGAAAGTGGCATTCAGTAGGCCAATGCTGTGGTAAAGTGTGCAAAGTATGAGTATGAATATTTGATGGAGTATGAGTAAGTGTTTCCTTCTGTTACATAGATAGAACTTTATCAATCCCCTGCAGGAGAATGGAGAAATGTGTTAATGTTTGTCCCTATAAAACAATAATGGTAAAAAAAATAATACAAAACATGACGGTAACTCTAAAGTCAAACCGTCCAATCTGAAGGCTTTACTTAACCACTCCCCCTACTCACTTCCACCAATGCAAAGCGAACAGAACTGAGTAGGGGAGGGCGTAGCCCAACTAGTTTGTGACAGACCCAGAGGAACGCAACGCAAATTAAATGTGAACATGTATTGAGGCTTTAATAAAATCCCGGACGATTTTGAAATTTCACCCGGACGCATTTGATTCCTACCCTTCCACTGTTAAATAGCGGCGCAAGTTGTGTGGCGTGTGAATGGGTTGAATTGCGTGCGTCTCACGGAGAGCCCTGCGCAATGTTCAGCTGTCAGAAATGTGTTGTAATCACTTGTATTCCTCATAGCTCTCAGGCTGTGAGGAAATCAGCAGCCCGCGATCGCAGCTCTTTTGATGTGAACGCGCACAGAGCGCATAGTTCAGAGTCGGACAATGATGTCGTAGTAAAGCCCTCAGGTCTACTCTGCATGTATTAACTGTGGCTAAACATCAACTGCACTGAAGTCATCATAACTTCATAAGTTCTCATTTTCAAATGATTATGAATACTATTATTGTTATTTGAAGCAGTGTCAGTCTTGACTGTGGGTGGTGTGGTCCTCTGTGTCTGCTAGTGTCTATAATACAGTAATATTTTTGTCGACATTATCAAACGAAAGAACTTTTATTATGAAGAGCACAGGGCAATGAAGCACGCTAGCCAATAAGAGGACCCGCCCACCGGCGGAAACCAGATATTGAGTGGTAAATTCGTTTCGCTCAGTAAGAACCAAAAAACGAATAAACTAACTGAAATTTAGATTTTCGTTTTCTTGTCAAAACGAAAAAATGGCTTGTTTTCTGGTTTAGCCAATAAGAGGACCCGCCCACCGGCGGAAACCAGACATTGAGTGGTAAATTCGTTTCGCTCAGTAAGAACCAAAAAACGAATAAACGAACTGAAATTTAGATTTTCGTTTTCTTGTCAAAACGAAAAAAACGAAAAAATGGCTTGTTTTCTGGTTTCTGCTTGCGTCAATTATTCCCAGAAAACAGAGTAATAAAACGTACCTTGCTCCTGTCTGCGTCCTGCAAGACGGAGGCGTAACTTGTAGTAGGAGGCGTAACATGTAGTCGGAGGCTAGGAGGCGTAACTTGCACTAGGAGGCGTAACTTTTCGCGGGAAAACAAAAAGCGTTGTAATAACTTATTTGAATTATTAATCTGCTGTCTTTAATTCTTTAATTATTTATCTGCTGTCTTTTTGTTAAAGGTATAAAGGGATAAAGTGGGCTAAACTTAATGTTACGAGAGTGGCGTATGTGTGTGTGTGTGTGTGTGTGTGTGTGTGTGTGTGTGTGTGTGTGTGTGTGTGTGTGTGTGTGTGTGTGTGTGTGTGTGTGTGTGTGTGTGTGTGTGTGTGAGTTACGTCAGCGAATGAGTCGACGAATGAGTGAACGAGCGATTGAGCGAGTGTCAGTCTAGGAGGAATTCAACTAGACCGGTTGTGTTTCCGAGTTACATGTACTGTGCTGTTGAATAAAGTACCAAACGCCGATAATCCGTGCCCGTGTCTTCCGACCTATAAACAGACCCACTGCCGGTTATAGTGAAGGGTGTTACCCCCGAAAGGACATCGGCCCTGGAGGGAACGTCTCCCCTGTGCTCCCGGACTACGGTCTGAGAGCCAAGAAACAGGAAAGGTGTAACATTAAGCAGGTTCCCCACGTTAAACTGCTATATGCATTATATGTCATTGTAAAATTGTAATAGGCTTCTTTTCTTAAATGCATATGATTCAAGGATGTCAGTTTCACGTAAGGTTATGATTAAGCTAATCAAGAGCATATCAAGATTAAGCTAATGAAGAGCATATTTTTAAATGAGCGGGTCGGGTGCATTATTTTTATATAAGGCCTAATATTTGAGGTCCGAGTTACGGTCATTTATGTACCCGCGCACCACTGCTACATACAGATCACTTCCGCGATTTAGAAAAGTACTAGACACGCCTCCGACTAAAAGTTACGCCTCCAACTACAAGTTACGCCTCCGACTACATGTTACGCCTCCTAGTGCATGTTACGCCTCCTCCGACTACATGTTACGCCTCCGTCTTGCAGGACGCAGACAGACCCACCTCGACAAACTGCATAGATTTCAAACTTACCACAGCTCACAAACTTATTCAGACCTATGTTATTTAACAAACAACAGGAAAAATGTGATTTTAATGGCATGGGCTCTTTAACACTTTCGCCGTTTTGGAATAACAAAAATAATGTGACTGCTCAATACATAAACCTTGTCGTCTGTGTCTAGGAATGGCCTCTGCAATCACTTCCTGGTCTGAGGAGAACTTTTCATGTTCCATCTGTCTGGATGTGTTCAGCAGTCCAGTTTCCACACCATGTGGACACAACTTCTGCAGAACCTGTATTACAAAGTACTTGGATGAACAAGTCAAGTACAAATGTCCTGTTTGCAGCAAGCTTTTCGACACAAGACCTGATCTACAGGTCAATACCCTCTTATCAGAGATGGTTGATCGGTTTGGAACGTCCGTAAGAGTAAGAGAGCAGCCTTATGTTGAACCAGCTGAAGTTCCCTGTGACGTTTGTACTGGGACCCAGCTGAAGGCTGTGAAGTCCTGCCTGGAGTGTTTTATGTCGTTCTGCCAAACCCACCTGGAGCCTCATCAGAGAGTCACAGTTTTGAAGAAACATCGGCTGGCCGAGCCTATGGACCGTCTGGAAGGCAGGATGTGTAAGAAACACGAACGACTTCTGGAGCTCTTCTGCCAGACTGAACAGGTGTGTGTGTGTCAGTTCTGCACAGAGACAGACCACAGGTCCCATCCTATTGTGACTCTAAAGGAAGAATATGAAGTGAAGACGGCCCAGCTGGAGAAGATAGAGGCTGAAGTTCAGCAGATGATCCAGGAGAGAAAAATAAAGCTCAAGGAGATCAAAGACACAGTAGAAATGAGCAAGAAAGACGCAGACATCACTGCTCTGATGCGCTGCATTGAAAAGTGGCAGGATTATCTCAAGCAAATGGTGAAAGAGAGACTGAAATCCACAGTGAAACAAGCTGAAGACCTCATCAAAGAGCTGGAGAAGGAAATAGAAGATCTGACCAATAGAAGCTCAGAGCTGAAGCAGCTCTCACACACTAAAGACCACCTCCACTTCCTCCAGACCTTCAGATCCCTGAAGAACCCTCCACCCACCAGGGACTGGACGACGGTGGAGGTCCGTCCTCCGTCATACGTAGGGACCATGAGGAGATCCCTGGATCAGCTGGAGGAGATACTTAACATGGAGATGAAGAAGCTGTGTGAGGATGCTGAACTGAAGATAGTCCAGCAGTATGAAGTAGATGTGACTCTGGATCCTGATACAGCTCAACCCCGTCTCATCCTGTCTGAGGATGGGAGACAAGTACATGATGGAGGTGTAGAGAGGAAACTCCTGGAAAACCCTAAGAGATTTACGAAGCAACTATGCGTTCTAACGAGGCAGAGCTTCTCCTCAGGGAGATTTTACTTTGAGGTCCAGGTTAAAGACAAGACTGGATGGGGTTTAGGAGTGGCCAGAGAGTCCATCAACAGAAACAGTTTCATTATAGTGACCCCTGAGACGGGTTACTGGACTGTTTACTACGAAGAGGATGGGTTGTTATTTAGTGATGACCCTGATGTCCGTCTCCCTCTGAGTGCTGAGCTCCAGAAGGTGGGGGTGTTTGTTGATTATGATGAGGGTCTGGTCTCCTTCTATGATGTGGAAGCCAGGGTTCATATCTACTCTGCTACTGGCTGCACCTTCAGTGAGCCTCTCTATCCAATCCTCTGTCCAAGTCTCTATGATTATAAAGGTAATAACTCTGCCCCCCTGATCATCTCACCTGTCAATCAAACAGACTAGGACCTTTGTTTGATAATAATATAATCAAACAACCTAAACAACTGATGTTGTTTTCTGAATTAGAATCTCTACTATGTGAGATCTGAGAGAACTATATTCATATTGTGGTTTTCACTCTAATTTAAAAGATCAATAAATTAATCCACTAACACTCTGTAATCTAAAAAATATAACCCATTATAATTGATAAGACTATGAATGCTTTTTATATTTTTAATGTAAGAAAGAAAGTAAGTCGATAACGTGAAATGTTTATTTTGATTACATTCTCAATTTTTTTTTTTATATATTCTTTTATTATTTTGAATGATGTTTGACAACACAAAACAATGTTTGTAAAATGTTTAAGATATGAATAAAAATGTACTTAAAGTAGAATGGGGACATCTTCTGAGGAAGAGGTACATTTTCAGTACAATCTGTATTCAGTGGAATAGGTACGTTCTCAGTACAATCTGTATTCAGTAGAATAACATTTTGAGTACAATATGTATTCAGTGGAATTGGTACATTCTCAGTACAATATCTATTCAGTGTGTAACATGCTTGGCTTTGGCATGAACATAAACCGGGGAGGCCACACACAGGGTAAAGGAATAACAATGATGTACTACATAAGATTGAACAGAAACTAAGGTAAAGGTAATGGGAGGTGGTGTAAGTCAGTGCAATGCGATGTAACCAAAAGTGTGGTGTGAGATCAGTCATGAGAACAACCAAACAAAGCCTAAAGACAGCGGAGGAGAGGAGCCCCTTGGGTGTCGGCACGGCAGGCCTTTTCTACCCTCGCCAAACAGCGAGTTCATTGCACACACCTGAGACCTGCACACAAGAAAGGGCGGGGACAGAACAGGCAAGCAGCAGAAATGGGCGGAGCCTCGAGAGACCTGCCTGGGTCGTTAGGAGACTTCCGCTCTGGGGGGGACTTAAGAACGTAATACTAAAGCCCACACACGCACACAGACACAGACACACACACACACAGACACACACACACACACACACACACACACACACACACACACACACACACACACACACAGTGTTTTATATATTGCACAACTTGAAAAAATACTCAATCTGAGGCTCCAGAAACAAATATCTATGATATTTCCAAATTAGATGTATGGACAGACGGACAGACGGACAGACAGGCAGGCAGGCAGAAAGAAGGGGAGAGCCCTAAGCCCTCTATAGGACAAGGAAACCCTCCACTTAAAACCCAGAGGGAAGGAACCCAGAGACAGAGCCCAGAAGAGGGATCCTCCATCACCTGAACCTGGTATTTTCACCACAGTCTTTATAAAAGCAACCCTCTCTCTTGGTGTCCAGGTTATAAGTGCTATTATGGTTTGTGATTTGATATTGAGTCAACACTGGTAGTTATATGAGGCTTATCTCCCAGACTAAATGTGTCTGAGTACGAGTCCGCAGAAGACTCTTAGCAGAACGGCTGATCAAAATAAATGAAGAGAAAAAGATATCGATGGAGAGATTATGTATATAGGGAGTTAAACCAAAGGGGGTTAAAGCAAAGAACAACACCCCCTCATCCAACAACATGGCAGCAGTTATAACCTAGTATATAAAACCTTAGATAATCAACTATGTATTCTAATGGCCAATCAGTTGACATTTATTTTTTTAAACAGTTGAGACATTCAATAACTTATCAAAGGAAACTAAGTTGTTCTCTTTATTCAAGAATTTTCAAGACACAGAAATAAAACCTGACAAATATTTTATTTAGGGTTTTGATAGCATCTTCTCACAATCTCCACATTTCGAATCAAAGGACCAATGCAACGTCAACTATATCTGCTCATAATGATGTTCATTGATCATATTCTAAACGTAAATGTTTTACTTCTACGCGTTTCCACGTTCAAGCTATTACAGCACTAATTCCATGGATATATATCTTCTGTTAGTTGGCTAGCTACCACAGACAAGCTCTGTGCTAAAGCATTCAGGATCTTTGCATTCTCCAATGAGACCAACCTAGTTTTTACAGGTTGGTTTCACCCTTGTCGTACTATAGAAGCGCACCTTCTTCCCTCCTTCTGTCGGACCTGCGAACGACAGATACAAGAAGGTTAATAAAGGTTGTGTAAAAGACATAGAGCTCATTTCACTCCTCATTCATACTTCTAGGTGGAGCTTAGTTCTGGAGAGATTTTCCCAAAAAGGAAGCTTCAACCTGTTACTGTTTCAAACTATGAATCATGTCAGACATTCAAAGAAGTTAACTGAAAAATAGGATCTTCTTTGAGAGTTGTATGTCACACTGGTGTGTATGTCACAGAAGTTGGGGCATGCCTGCAGATTGTAAGAACTGTCCTGGTTTTGGCTATATAGACTAGACACCAACCTGTGAAACAGATGAAGTTAAGATGTTCCCCACAAAAGCGTTGCCTCCATGTGGAACGTTCCGAGCTGGAAATGCCCCCACTGGGGCTGGACTCCTGTGAGGCCTCGTCCCACTGGGTGAAGTCCATTGGGTCACCGGACATCCAGAACCAAGAGCTTCCTTGAATAGACCTACAGACATGGAAAGGGTTAAAGTGTTACCTTTAAAGCAATTGAGCTTTGCTTATTTTCATGTAAATTAATAGAAGCCTAAGTGATCGGATGGACAGACAGATGATCATAACGACAGACTTTTTTGCTTCAAAGACACTTTAGGCTCAGTTATGGTTCCATTTCGACGCAACATAACGACCACGCAGATGCTTCGACGCGGTCGTGAACCTCTTTCGGTTCTGCGTCGGGTTTTAGTGAGCGGACCAATCACAGCCCTTGCTGCTGCGTCGCCTCGATGCGAGGTTAACATTTTTGGGAGGCGCACGTCCGGTCCTCGCGGTGGACGCAGGGAGGGTCCGCAAGGATGTAATTGGTCCGTAAACCCCCTTGCGTTGCGTTAACTTGGAACCATAACTGAGCCGTAAGGCCTGGCCAGTACCTGCGCAGCCCCACCCAGAGATGGCTGGTTAGTGGGAAGGGGGCGCGAGCCACCAGGTGGTCAACTATCTTCTGCTCCACCGGGCCCCTGAGAGTCAGCAGGTCCCAGTGATAGTCTCTGCAGTAGAACAGGGCGTCTGACCAGCACAGCCGCTTCCCCACCAGGGTGACGTCCATCCCCAGCCCCGGAGTGCTGATGGAGGGGGGAGGGGGGGCCAACTCTAGGGAACCAAAAGACAGCGTTGGGGTGAGGGATTTACACTCTTAGCCCTGTAAGTGTACATTAAGGCAACTTTGAGAAAGAAACACCTAATCCCTCCCTAATATTCTACTAAAGATCCCATATTATGCTTTTTTGGGGTTAATAATTGCATTTGGGGGTACAACTAGAATAGGGTTACTTGCATGTATGTTAGAAATACCCCATACTATTCTCACACTGTTTCATTTCTGAAAAACCGATTTCAGCGTCTCTCTCGGTGGGCAAGAATACTCCCCCTGGCTCGTTTTTCTAGTTTAGCAGACATAAAACATGCATACAGTACATACATATAACAATCTAAATCAAAGGGAAAAAGTCGAAAAAGCATGATATCACTCCTTTAAGGCCTTTGGTAGACACAAATGTTAAAAAGCGTCATAGCGACACTAAATTAATCCCTTGTGTGGGACGTTTAGAAACACTTTATGTAGGCCTACGGCAAAACTAAATCTTCAGACAGTTGACTCCACATTAATTTTTCTCCAAACAAAAAGGGTCGGCCACAGTCAAATCTCAGCACACTTGAACTCCCACTGATGTGAAGGGCTATGAGGTTTCTTCGACCATTCATGTGAAAACAGACAGCGTACACTTCTGCTTCGTCTGCAGTGGCTACTGATTAGCAGCCATCATGGCTCCCGATTGGCTATCATCTTTCCCACACGACGACCCATACACACTCAACTTTGTAACTCCTTTTCAAAACAAACATAATATTGTTACGATATACTATGCATGTTATATATATATAATATGTATGTTACATATTTCTAATGCAATAAAAATCATGTTTAGCATGAACACAAGTTGATGATGTAAGCAATAGGCTACATTTTAATTTGCCAAAACGCCTCCCAATGACAGTCGCCGTACAGTCGCTTTGCCTAATATTAAACAGGGATGAGTTCGCACACCGCACGGGTATAACCGGAAACCGTGTTACCCTAACCCACAGGTGCACTTATACACCCATCCCCACACCAATGATGCCATGGATTGATAGAATGGGTTCCTACCTCCGTACACTTTGACCTCACACAACGTCAAGTATGTGTAGTTGATGGGCTTGTAGAAGTTGACATACATTCCTTCTATCATGTTCTTCAAGGAAAGAGGGGTCGAATCCAAAGGAATAGCTTTAAAGATACTTTATTTGTATAAAGTATTTTCGGTATGGTAAACTGATGCTCTGAAGTTAAGAGAGATTGAAGATGTGCCTTAGCACGTGCGAGAGTGTTCTCCTAGCTGGTCCAAGACACTAACCCACCGGTATCCTAGCGCTGCCTGGAGAGTTCTACCTGTCTCCAAGATGTGGAGGCTTTCTTATGGACTCGGAGGACCGGAAGACTTGGAGAAAACCGGTGGGACGTAATCCTCGGTTTTCCTCGCTTGGTCTGTGGTGCTGCCCTCTGTGGATAAAGTATCTATTGCAGCCTTCAGTAAGGCTCCCCTTGTGGCTATGTATGGTATTTACGGCTAATATGTTTGGTCTTCATTGAGTCTATGTGTGGGTAGCTTAGATTCTTAAAATACGTAACAGTTAGCGAGGCGCTTGATAGCAGATGGGTTATTCCTGCGTAAGTCCACCTCTACGGCTGCGTTCTATACTAACCAAAATTGCACATTTAGATGTTACATGAACCGGGCTGTGAGGAATCAATTCGATTTGAATTCCTTGGCTAACTACGGCCAAGCTTCCGGTTTAATATGCAACTAAGCTAGGTTAACGTTAAAAACCTGACCTTTCCTCACCCCGCCGTAAGAGTTCAGAAGTTTATGGTCGGTAATAAATATACCTTATGGTGCCCCGGTTTAACTTCGGCGCTTCACCAAATAAATAACACATAACCACAGGTAATACGTCTCCCACGTTGGTACGAACATTTAGATCTAATCAGGATTGGACACAGTCTATCTACAAACCCATATAAAACACACTCCTAGCCCTTATACTTCGTGAGCTCGTTATTTAATTTCAATCTGTTAGCTTATTCTAGGCCGTTTGTAACCGGCTGTATGAATTTAAACCAGTCCGAGATTACACGTCCCCGCAGCCTGACGGATGCAGTACAAGCTATTCACCTAATGTTACTAATCTAACTATACAGAGTTTAGTCATTGACAACAGGTTCTGTTTACCTTTGTTGTGGCGCCTGTAAGTAGCTTGTACTGCTCTCCGAACGGCCTCGCGGTCGCCAGTCTCGGTCCGGACTTTCCACGAACGTCGGGGTCAACCAATTATCATGTTCTTCAAGGAAAGAGGGGTCGAATCCAAAGGAATAGCTTTAAAGATACTTTATTTGTATAAAGTATTTTCGGTATGGTAAACTGATGCTCTGAAGTTAAGAGAGATTGAAGATGTGCCTTAGCACGTGCGAGAGTGTTCTCCTAGCTGGTCCAAGACACTAACCCACCGGTATCCTAGCGCTGCCTGGAGAGTTCTACCTGTCTCCAAGATGTGGAGGCTTTCTTATGGACTCGGAGGACCGGAAGACTTGGAGAAAACCGGTGGGACGTAATCCTCGGTTTTCCTCGCTTGGTCTGTGGTGCTGCCCTCTGTGGATAAAGTATCTATTGCAGCCTTCAGTAAGGCTCCCCTTGTGGCTATGTATGGTATTTACGGCTAATATGTTTGGTCTTCATTGAGTCTATGTGTGGGTAGCTTAGATTCTTAAAATACGTAACACTTCCATTCCCCAGCAATGGACAGTCTGAGTCAAGCCGTCGGGGACATCGTGGATGATGGCACACCTGAGGGAGAGAGAGCAAGAGAGATGATACAGTCGCCCGGTGAAGGTAGGCCTCAGAATACAGAAACCAAACTCGTTCATTCATATATATTTTTACGTAGTTATATGTCTTGTATCATCGTCAACGTAGTAATCAACCACACTTTATCACTGCAACTAAAATAGGGCTGCTGTTTAGAGAAAACGGTTTTAAATGACATCAGGCTAGTTAAAAAGGATCACAAAGTGTTTCCAGGGGATTAAAGCCTAGTCGGAAGTTGCATAGTGACTCACCTCGGGTTGTCGTTGCCGTTGTTCACCAGTGAATTGCCAATGTGTATTTCCACGCCGTCGAGCCTGTTCCGATATTCGTTCCGATTAGTGATCTCGATCACCGACACCCTGTGCACACCGTCCAGCTGGAGCCTCCACCACGGATTGTCCGTCTGATGGGTGTGAGTGCAGCTGTGCTCCCCAAGAGGGCTGCAGCTCTCATCGATGGCCCATTCAGCGCTCCTGCTCAAGAAGGTGGAAGACTGAACGGCCGAGCCCCTCAGCGGCACGTCAATGCTGGATGCAGCTTTTAGAGCGAGTGAAACCACACAGCAGAGTTTAGTCAAGTTGCGTTTCACTCTTCAAAAACACATGAAAATACTGGTATGTTTGGATAACTTGCTTCAGCCCCACATGTAAATACCTGAACATCCAGGTGACTCCCGCGGGTGGATGAGAACACCTGGTGAGACAATACATGATCGGTACATCAGGGATAAAACCAGGACAGGGTGTTCTCTGATTGGAAAGCAATCTACGAGGAAATGCTAATGCTGCTGTATATTACTAATAAATAACTTACTAAATAACTGAACAAAGACAACTATTGTAACAATCTAATATTACTATTTAAAGGAAGAATACCAATACTACCTATCGTAAAATGACGACAGAGAGGGTACTGCCTTGTCTCATCTTGCATTAGCACATAATAATTTAGATGTAAATGTTACTGCTGTTATTCTTCATTATTTGAGATATCACAGATACCCCAAATCCCAAAATATTTAACTGTCAAACATACGTTTCCATTATGTGGCTGGTTAATTGAACTTAATTCAATAAAACGGACTCGATGATAAATAGAGCAGTGATGAGTGGAATACTTACCGATGAAACTGCAGATGAGACGACTGGACCCCATGGTTCTGTAGAAACAAAATCCTCAGTGACCGACAATGGCTGATGCTAGCCTCTACACAACCCCCTGTATAAATCGAATAATCAGATCAAAGAGAGAATAATGGATAATTTACTATGGATAACTAACTATAACTTACATCATATTATTATAATCTGTGGAATTCATCCAATGAGGAGGTCGCGATTACAGAGGTGCCGGAGATCTGATTAACGTTGTGCCTCCAGTTTGAAGATGACAGCCTACTCACCACCAGCAGAGCCCTGCGGTCCTTCTTGGATGTGTGACGTATTTACATCTATTGTCCATTTTCCTTAATTCAAACAAAGGCTCTCATTTGCAAATACATCCGCCGACAGGCAGCGTACTTCAAGCATATTATATGAAAAAAGGGTTGACTGGGGAAGGTGTGGAAGGGCAGTGGTGGTGAGGACATCTGTTGATCTGGTAGGTCTGGGGGAGAAAGGGTCATGGACCGAACGCACGCAACGCGCCACAGCCCCCGGTCCTGGCACACAGGCGTCCAGATGAAACTCAACAAAACTGGCTCTAAAAACAGAGCCGTGTGCAGCGCAGCCATGGTGTTGCATCTTCTGACGTGACGATGGGGCCTAGTAAAACATTATATGAACACAACAACGGGAATTATAGTCGAACATACCCATTGGTGTGGCTGAGGCTTCCCTTATTCAAGTCAAAGTCATGTTGGCTCATGTTCACAAACTCAATTTGATTTTGTTTGTAGGCCTATAGCCCTTAATCACAGTTACAAAGGGCTTAACAGGTATAATAGTGATGACCCCTTTGATGCTGATTCTTCACCAGGGAAAAAAATGTGTTATAATTTGTGAGATAAGATCTAATCCAGCGAGGAGCAGAACCTTTGATGACAACATCGTGTTCGAGATGAGGAAGAAGAATGCTGTGGTCCACTGTGTCGAAGGCAGCGCTGGGGTCGAGCATCACCAGCATGTCTGCAATGCTATCCATATTATTTATGTTGTGTGCTGTGTAAAATGTGCTAAATAAATAACAATGAGGAAAGTTTTACTTTTTTGTGTACAACTGAATTACATGGTTTTATTACAGGGTAAAGTGCCGTAAAAAGGCACCATTGGTACTGGGGCCTAATTCAAGGTACCTGCTGCGTCACACGCTCTAAAGGGCTCAACAGAGGTCAATGAGACGACGGGAAATATACAAAGTGGGAACAAAACTAAAACTGTGGAAAAGTGTGAAAAATATCGAAAATCTGTTTCAATATGCATAAAGATCAAAATGTGATGATTTGTTAAATGTTTGAATAATGGTTAAAGGTAAAAAAGGATCGATTCACGGGAATCGCATTGACTCCCATTACAGAATAAAATTAATAGATATAAAATTAAATATTTGAGTAAGTAATTGGTACCACAATGTGTAAAAAAAAAAAAAAGAGGCACTCAACACCTGCTATGCTCTCATCCTCTCCCCTGAAATGAAAACCAACACCTTCTTATTTGGAGGTCAAAATGTTTTATTTTGCATCTGTGCAAAATAAAACTAGAATAATAATAAAACTGAATACTCAATGGACAACAGGTGTGCAGCCTCACCCTGACCCAGAGTCCAATCAGTCTGAGCCGGCCAGGTGAGGATGCCTCAACCACATTAAACCATTATACTGAGAATGTACCTATTCCGCTGCATACATATTTTACAGAGAATGTACCTATTCCACTAAAAATATATTGTGCAAAGAATGTACCTATTCAATTGAATACATATTGTACAGAGAATGTACTTATTCCACTGAATATATATTGTACAGATAATGTACCTATTCCACTAAATACATATTGTACAGATACTTTATATATTCTATATACTGTACTGAGAATGTAGCTACATTCCTAGTAGAACCGGAATATATAGTTTACTGAGAATGTAAATATTTCACAGAAAATGTCCCCATTCCACTTTTGTACATTTGTATTTAAATCTGAGAAGTGTAACTATGAAAATTAACTCCTTGAATTGTTTCCTTAAAAATAAATCCATTATTTGATCAAAATGAAGATTTCACAATTTCAACATTTTTCTTGACTGCAACCTTGAAACCATCAATAAACATGTCATAATCATCCAGGAGAAAACAGACATTGAACCACAGTAAGTTATTGCATCATTTATAATGGTTTACATTATCTTTGTTCTATGTTATACTCTTAATAAAATTCTCCCTGTCAAATGAACGGTACAGTATGATATAAATACAGTTTTCTAAGATCTCACATGGTAGGGATTCTTATTTAGGAAACCACATTAGTTGTTTTGGTTGGTTGATCATTTTATCATCAAACAAAGGTCCTAGTCTATTTGATTGACAGGTGAGATGATCAGGGGCGTAGGGTTGTCACACGGACAGAGGAATGGATAGAGAGGCTCACTAAAGGTGCAGCCAGTAGCAGAGTAGATATGAACCCTGGCTTCCACATCATAGAAGGAGACCAGACCCTCATCATAATCAACAAACACCCCCACCTTCTGGAGCTCAGCACTCAGAGGAAGACGGACATCAGGGTTATCTCTGAATACCAACCCATCATTGTCGTGGTAAAGTGTCCATAAACCCGTCTCAGGGGTCTCTATGATCTGATCTTTTCTGTCGATGGACTCTCTGGCCACTCCTAAACACCATCCAGTCTTGTCTTTAACTTGGACCTCAAAGTAAAACCTCCCTGAGGAGAAGCTCTGCCTCGTGAGAACACATACACACTGTGTAAATCTCTTAGGGTTGTCTGGGAGTTCCTTCTCTTCATCTTCATCATGTACTTGTTTCCCATCCTCAGACAGGATGAGACAGGGATGAGCTGTATCAGGATCCAGAGTCACATCTACTTCATACTGCTGGACGCTCTTCAGTTCAGCATCACGCAGCTTCTTCATCTGGATGTTCAGTGTCTCCTCTGATCCAGGGATCTCCTCAACGTCCCTGCGTATGACGGAGGACGGACCTCCACCGTCGTCCAGTCCCTGGTGGGTGTAGGATTCTTCAGGGATTTGAAGGTTTGGAGGAAGTAGAGGTGGTCTTTAGTCTGTGAGAGCTGCTTCAGTTCTGAGCTACAATTGGTCAGTTCTGAGCTACAATTGGTCAGATTGGTTAGATCCTGCTCCAGCTCTTTGATGAGGCCTTCAGCTTGTTTCACTGTGGATTTCAGTTTCTCAGTTTCTCTTTCTCTCTTCTCTCAACCATTTGGTTGAGATCATCCTGGCACTTTTCAATGTAGCGCATCAGAGCAGTTAGGACCTGCACACCATCAGCTATCTCTCTGTATGCGTCTCTCTTCCTAATTTCTACTGTGCCTTTGATCTCCTTAATCTTCATTTTTCTCTCCTGGATCATCTGCTGAACTCCAGACAAAATCTTCCCCAGCTGGGTCGTCTTCACTTCATACTTCTCCTTTAGAGGTACAACAGGACGGCCCGTAGTTCAGGGAGGAACTGAATTCATAAATTAATGCAGGACTTTTAATTGATAATTCAAGCAGACATATTTTCTACACCATTTATCGATCGGTTTGCATTATTTCTATTCGCTGTCTCCCTCTCTAGGTGAAAAACCTGCAGACCTGGGGTCTCATTTATAAAACTGTGTGTGTGATCGCTACTAAAAGTGTACGTACGCCCAAAAGCCAAGTATTGCGTGCGCCAAAAAATATTCTGATTTATAAAACCCTGCGTACGCACACCGTACGCAATCTTTGCTTTATAAATCACAGAGGGCCTCATGTACTAAGACTTGCGTGGATTTCATACTGAAAGTTGGCGTACGCCAAAACCCAGAAACTGTCTTACGCACAAATAAATTCAGATGTATCAAAGTGTGCGAACGCATGGATCCAAGCACGTTTCTTTTGTACATCTCAATCAACGTGAAATTGAGCGCACATGCCGACGTGCCGAACTCCTCCCTGTCCACGCCCTCATTTAAATATGCAATTTCATTTAAATAGGCCTCTGGACCTGAGATTCACCTCTTAATCCGATCCCCTGGCACCATTGAACAGAGTTAAAAAACGCAACTTCACGGAGTCCGAGCTCGAGATTTTGCTCCACGAGGTTGAAATGCGCAAGCATATGTTATTTGGTACCCTGTCAACAGGGATAAATGCAAAACAAAAGAGAAGTGAGTGGGAGCGTGTTTGCGAGGCCGTCAATGCAGTGGGGTCTCAGCAGCGCACACACTCTGAAATTAAAAAAAAGTGGTCAGACCTCAAGGTGGAGGTGAAGCGGAGGGTTTCTGCCCACCGCCGAAGCGTGACCGCAACAGGTGGGGGGACGGGAGTGGGGGAACTCTCCCCCTTCGATTTGAGAGTGGCCGCTTTGATCGGTGACACGGCTCTCACCGGAGGGTGGGGGCCCATGAAGGGGACACCGATCATCCCCAAGGTAAATATGCTGAAGTCATAAATGCTGTAATTATACTGGTCATACAATTGGCTGCTTGCAATACACATAAGTCGTGCGTAAAGATGCCAGGATATTAAAGACTTTGACTTGTGTTTATTAACTTAAATTTTTTATTTTTGAATAGACAAGCAAGGAGAGGGCACGGATTGCTCCGTCGGCCCCGGCGTCTCCTCCGTCGGCCCCGGCGTCTCCAGCGCCCTTCGGATTTGACCATTTGCGATGTCCTCTAACAACGCTAACGCAGCCATTTTTAAAACAATTTTCTTCATCCATTGCGCATGCTTTTATAGCCACCCATATAATTGCAAGGTGTGTTAATTGTTCATTAGTGTGTCTCTGATGTGCAAATCACTCTGAGTCATTGTTTTCACCTTTTTTCCCAGTTTCCCAGCGTCACCTCTAAGTGTCGCCAAAGGAACAATAGCTGTAGAAACGTGCGTACGACAGCTCTGGAGCTGGCGTGGGGACCGCACATTTTTACGGTCATTTCACGTTTTGTACATCTGAACGTGAGCGTGGAAAAGGACGTACGCCACGTTTTTGTGCGTACGCAACCTTAGTACATGAGGCCCAGAGTGCCTACAAGTGTGCGCAGCTGAATCAGCTTCACGTTCCGCCCTGTATACGCCCCTTTTTAACCATAAATGGTCAATGCAAATGACCTCATGAATTCGATCTGCATATAAAACAGACTCAGATGCAAGTATTATGTCTTGTCGGAAACAATGGCAGAAGTACTGAGAAAAGCAAAAAAGCGAAATTTCACGGAGGTTGAAGTGGAGACACTTGTGGGTGAGATGGAGGCCCGAAAGGTAGTTTTCTTCGGCGGTCACGGGATTGGGATCGCCAACAACAATAAGCAGAGTGAGTGGCAACATGTTGCTGCAGCAGTGAACTCTGTCAGTAGCACGGAGCGCACAGTCCCAGAAATAAAAAAGAAGTGGTCTGACATCGAGTTACATATTTTTATGTAGCCTAGTGTTATGGTCCCTAAATACCCTCTCCCTCCGAATCCTGCCATTTGCATGGTCCGCCAGAAGTGCCATATAGTGCAGCATTACCACGGCGCAGACCTCTGTATTTATAGGGTTACGGTAATAAGACTGACCGAGAACACCTTGGATAATCAGTTTGTAATCACCCACGTAAAATGTTCTTGAACATAACCCCTTTTTAATGCGTGATTTGTCATGAAAAGCATCAAGAGTAACGGACAACGATTGTGATGAGGAGTGTGGCTTGGTTTTCCACACTTGGGATTTAATGACATTTGATTTTGTGTTTACAGTGTCACATAAAAATATTATGTTATTGACACATGTTGGACAGATGCTTTATTCCATGCAGTCGCGCCGTCAGTGGACAGTATAGGCCTATGGAGTGACGGGATTAAATATAGAGATTTTTTTATTATTTGTATTCTAAGGAGATGTTTCTGGAGTAATACCTGAGAAATAACGCAGTAGATTTAAATTATTCTGATTAGGATTTAACGCATGATACGGGTTGAAATTAAATTTATGAAGGGCGATGATAAAACATAATCGTTCTTCTCACTCTACAATTCTTTGGTCTGACTTCAGTTCACCACCACACCATCTGTGTCGCCAATTCTCCTTTTCCTCCAAACCATGCGTACGCATGGGTCAGAGTTTGCTTAGGGCTGCGCACATTTTCCCGTCAAGTTGGTTTTTTATAGATCACAACCTTGGCGTGGAAAGTCACGTACGCCAATTTCAGCCCCGTTTTGTGTGTACGCAACGGTTATAAATGAGACCCTTGTTCAGTGATTTGATTTTGAAAGGTTTGCAGCGTTTACAGAACAAGGGCTCCCCCTGGTGGTTGAGACATTGATTACTCAATGGACAACAGGTGTGCAGCCTCAGCCGGCCCCAGAGTCCAATCAGTCTGACTCGGCCAGGTGAGGATGCCTCAACCACACATCAGCATAAAACCCACAACATTGTACAGAAAATGTAGGCCTACCTATTCCACTCAGTACATCTTGTACTGAGTTTGAACCTATTCCACTGAATACACATTGTACTGATAATGAATCTATTCCACTGAATACATATTGTACTGAGAATGTACCTATTCCACTGAATACATATTGTACTGAGAATGTACCTATTCCACTGAATACATATTGTACTGAGAATGTACCTATTCCACAGAAGATGTCCCCATTCTACTTTAAGTACATTTTTATTCAAATCTCAAAAGTTTACAAACATTGTATTGTGTTGTCAAACATGGTTCAAAATAATAAAGGAATATATTTGGTTAACGTTAAAAAACGACTTGATAATTGTATCAAATTTAACATTTCACATTATGTACTTGCACATTATTTTTAGCATTAAAAGTATAAAAACAATTCAGATAAAAAGACATTGAACATTATAGGGTAGTCTTAAAAGTTATAATGGGTAATATTGTTTATAGTACACAGTATTAGTGGCTATTGGTCCTTGTTTAATGACAGTGAAAAGTACGATACGAATACAGTTCGGACAGATTTCACATAGAGGAGATTCTGAATTCAGGGAACAACATCAGTTGTTTTGGTTGACAAAGGTCCTAGTGTGTTTGATTGACAGGTGAGATGATCAGGGGGGCAGAGTTCGTACCTTCTTGATATAAACACGGACAGAGGGATGGATAGAGAGGCTCAGTAAAGGAGCAGCCAGTAGCAGAGTAGATATGAACCCTGGCTTCCACATCATAGAAGGAGACCAGACCCTCATCATAATCAACAAACACCCCCACCTTCTGGAGCTCAGCACTCAGAGGGAGACGGACATCACGGTTATCATTATATACCAACCCACCCTCATCGTAGCAAAGAGTCCAGTAACCATTTTCAGGGGTCTCTATGATCCCAACTTTTCTGTCGATGGACTCTCTGGCCACTCCTAAATACCATTCAGTCTTGTCTTTAACCTGGACCTCAAAGTAAAATCTCCCTGAGGAGAAGCTCTGCCTCGTGAGAACATATATACACTTTGTAAATCTCTTAGGGTTGTCCGGGAGTTCCTTCTCTTCATCTCCATGATGTACTTGTTTCCCATCCTCAGACAGGATGAGCTGGGGATGAGCTGTATCAGGATCCAGAGTCACATCTACTTCATACTGCTGGACCCTCTTCAGTTCAGCACCATGCAGCTTTTTCATCTCCATGTTCAGTGTCTCCTCCAGCTGATCCAGGGATCTCCTCAAGATCCCTACGTATGACGGAGGTCGGACCTCCACCGTCGTCCATGCCCTGGTGGGTGGAGGAGTCTTCAGCGATCTGAAGGCCTGGAGGAAGTGGAGGTGGTCTTTGGTGTGTGAGAGCGGCTTCACCTCTGAGCTTCTATTAGTCAGATCTTCTATCTCCTGCTCCAGCTCTTTGATGAGGCCTTCAGCTTGTTTCTCTGTGGATTTCAGTCTCTCTTTAACCATTTGGTTCAGATCATTTTGGCACTTTTCAATGCAGCGCATCAGAGCTGTGAGGACCTGCACACCATCGGCAATCTCTCTGTCTGCGTCTGCTTTGCTGCGTTTAACAGTGTCTTTAATCTCCTGAATATTTTTTTGTCTCTCCTGGATCATCTGCTGGACTTCAGCCTCTATCTTCCCCAGCTGGGCCGTCTTCACTTCATATTCCTCCTTTAGAGGTACAACAGGATGGGACTTGTGGTCTGTCTCTGTGCAGAACTGACACACACACGCCTGTTCAGTCTGGCAGAAGAGCTCCAGAAGTCGGTTGTGTTTCTTACACATCCGGTCTTCCAGACGGTCCATAGGCTCGACCAGCCGATGTTTCTTCAAGACTGCGACTCTCTGATGTGGCTCCAGGTGGGTTTGGCAGAATGAAATAAAGCACTCTAGACAGGACTTCACTGCCTTCAGCTGGGTCCCAGTACAGACATCACAGGGAACTTCTGCTGGTCCAACACAAGGCTGCTCTTTTACTCGTACAGACAATCTAAACTGGGCAGCCAGCTCTGATAAGAAGGTATTGACCTGTAAATCAGGTCTTATATTGAAAATCTTGTTGCAAACCGGACATTTGTACTTGACTTGTTCATCCCAGTACTTTGTAACACAGGTTCTGCAGAAGTTGTGTCCGCATGGTGTGGAAACTGGACTGCTGAACACATCCAGACAGATGGAACATGAAAAGTTCTCCTCAGACCAGGAAGTGTTAGCAGAGGCCATTCCTAGACACAGACGACAAGGTTTATGTATTGAGCAAGTCCATTATTTTTCTAATTCCATAACGGGAAAGGTGTTTTTAACTTCTCTCAAAGTTTGGCTGTTTTACTCACCTTGCTTCTGTCTGGCGGACTATTTTTTTCCAAAATGCGTTTTCTTTTCGCCTGAACGAGAGAATTGCTTCCACGTCGGCTGGCTTAATCTTTCTATGGAGTTTAGGTTTCGTTTCCTCAACATGACGTCCTCTCCCCTTCTCCCCTCACACCTGACTCCGCCCTCACGGCACACGGCTGCACTGCATTCATGTACTGTGGACTCTTCAAATGCTTTGATGTGTGTTCTCTTCTTTCTGGAATTAAAAGAGAGCCGGTGGAAAACAGGAGACATTGTGGTGGTTAATGGTTTAGTGGTGATTTGCGACTGTACTGGGATTAATCGATATAACCGGGTTTCCGGGGCTTCCCCGAATACTTTCTATCCAACCCGATCCGATTTTCATCAGAAACAGACGGAGAGCAAAGCTCTGTTCATGGGCGCTATGCTGCTGGGAACTTTCCCAGATGTGCACGCGCACAGTGCACAAACGAACAGTAGAGCTGAGACCAGCAAACAGCGATACAGTCTGGTCAGTGGGGGATGTAGAGGACATTCTTCGGGACACATATTCACTCAGCATTACTTGTTGTTCGACATGTTTTTGTATGGCGACACATTAGTGCCATAATTCACTAATGTGATAAAAGATGCATTCGGGCGTATTATATTATTCCACACGCGTAGATATTAACTGCGAGCGCGCAAATGATCTCTGCGCGCGCGCAAAACAGCCTCTCGCGCGCGCAAATTACCTCAGCGCGCGCAAAACAGCCTCTCGCGCGTAACCGCCTCTCGCGAAAGATGTTTTTACGCTCGCTCGAATTTAATTTTGGCACTATGGGGGAGGGAATCAAGGCAGGGCGGGCTTTCCTATGATTGGCCGTTTCTGAAGCGCGATATTTGATTGACAGCCCTCCTCAGCCCTCCTCTCATTCAATTCTGAATTGTTCAGTAAATGGCTGAAACGATAGTTACGTATTGTAACTCCAGATTCTATGAGTATAGGCGCAGCCTTTTAAGTGTCGGCCTCATTGTCCTTTAAATAGCTGAAGAAAAGCTGTTTATTGGGAGCAGAACGTCCGCCGGCGCCCGACTATATATGCGAAATGCGGACGTCGTTGAGGCACGCCGCACTCGGACGTAATTGAGGCCCACGCTGTTGGTGGTCGGAGATTACACATTTTTCAGTGCTACGGCTCACGCCTAGGGATAACCCAGCAATAGCAATAGCCTTAAAAGGCTGTGCCTATATACTCATAGAATCTGGAGTTACAATACGTAACTATCGTTTCAGCCATTTACTGTACAATTCAGAATTGAATGAGAGGAAGGCTGAGGAGGGCTGTCAATCAAATATCGCGCTTCAGAAATGGCCAATCATAGGAAAGCCCGCCCTGCCTTGGTTCCCTCCCCCATAGTGCCAAAATTAAATTCGAGCGAGCGTAAAAACATCTTTCGCGAGAGGCTGTTACGCGCGAGAGGCTGTTTTGCGCGCGCTGAGGTAATTTGCGCGCGCGAGAGGCTGTTTTGCGCGCACAGAGGTCATTTGCGCGCGCGCAGAGATCATTTGCGCGCTCGCAGTTCATATCTACGCGTGTGGAATAATATAATACGCCCGAATGCATCTTTTATCACATTAGTGAATTATGGCACTAATGTGTCGCCATATTTTTGCCTTTATTCAACTTGATCAAACAGGTCAAGTCAGGAGAATAATACGATGAGCCAATAGAATCACTTTATGCAGAGGAACGTGGACCATCGTGCAGCGCCTTGTTCCCCGTGATAGAAACAAAACATGCAGAAACAAAACTAAAAAATGAACTAAATAAAGAATAAATAAAAAAAAGAAATCTGTTCAGTTGCACATTCAGCGAGCAAGCTTTGGTTAAATAACACACTTTATCTCCCCCTCATATCTGAGAGACACACACACACACACACACACACACACACACACACACACACACACACACACACACACACACACACACACACACACACACACACACACACACACACACACACACACACAGACCACAGATAAGAAGAGTCAGGGTTTAGCGTCCTGTAGCTCTACGTATCTGAAGACGCAGCAGTGCAAAAGTGGAAATGAAGAACAGAAGATAAATACGTTTGTTCATTACTATAACTATATAATACTTATAATAAAGGTTAATGAAAGTTTAATAAAAGAGTTCTCAACAGCTGAAATATGTATTATCCTTCATTCCTAATACTATATGACACTTATTATAAAGGTTAATGATAGTTTGATGATATTCTCTTGAAAAACTAAATAGCTTGTTGAATAGATCTGGTTCAGATTATCTGGTTCGGTGAGATCTATTCCAGTTTCCCCCAACAGAGCCATACAGCCGAATACAAACATGTTGCCCTGGCTTGTAAATATTTCACTTTAGAAAAAAGTAGTATGGACTGAACTGAGAATAGTGTTGGTCTGCTAGTGTCCATCACAGCTTGCACAACAGCAAAGGTGTGTGTGTGTGTGTGTGTGTGTGTGTGTGTGTGTGTGTGTGTGTGTGTGTGTGTGTGTGTGTGTGTGTGTGTGTGTGTGTGTGTGTGTGTGTGTGTGTGTGTGTACTTGTCCTGTCAGCAAAGTCAGCTGGATTGTCCTTTTCCGAGTAAAAATGCGCAATTTTACAGTCGTAATAATTGTTCATGTTGTTGTTTGCGAACCGAGAATGCAGAAATCAGACGAGCAAACAGTTGAAAGCATCCAAACAGTGTCAACATAGAAATGTTTAAATTCATGAGTTTATGAAAGTGTAGCTTTTCTTTCAACAAAAAAGGAGAACATTGCAGTAACAAAATAATTCCAATCAACTACTGAAACAACCAACACTGCTATAATACCACACACACAATTTCTCTCGCTCTATCTCTCTCTCTCACTCACTCACTCACTCTCACTCACCTCCACACACAATAGGCCCTATTTTAACTATGAAGTTATTATTGTAGCAAAAGTCTTTAGCATCTGTAACTGCAGAATTTGAATGCCAACACTAAAGTTACAGTAAATTTGAAGTTGTATATATTTATTTTGCATGTGTACTCTAAAGTCACAAATGTGTAACAGTACATTTGAAGTCGTAAATATTTTTTATACCATTGTAAACACAAAATAGGCTCTACGAGTACGCAAATCTGTGTTACAGGTGCACAAATCCTTTTGTTACAATCATTGCAGCGCAGTTGGTGCAAATGACATTTGCACACCCGTTTTTCATAATCTGAGAACATGCCCAAAATCTGTGCATTCGTAAACCCAAATTTGAACTAATGCATCAGAAGTTGCACATCTGTGAAAAATGTCCTCACAAATAAAAGTCCATCGTTACAACTGCTCGAATCTGCTCCTGCAAGTCTCAGCTGTGGGTTTTTTTGCAGGTAGTTTTGCAAACTAGCAAAAATATATACGTTTATTAGCAATAACCCTATATTTTAACCAAACCTTGTACAGTAGTTTGGTTAGATGGACGCTTTGGGTTTAACCAATAGGATGGGTTGATAATGAGACTTCTGGGTCATGTGGGGGAAGGGTGAAAGGTCACGTGTGAGCGGGGGAAGGTTGAGAGGTCAAGAGTGAGCGGGAAAATGAGAGAGAGGGAAGAGACAAAGGAGGAGGGTACTTTATTCTCTGTAGAGACCGTCCGGCTAAATGATATTTAAAAATGTATTAGTTGTAACCAGGAGCGGTGCCAATGAATTATGATTGCGGGAGCTAGGGGGGGCTAGATTGTTTATAGCAGGGTCTAATGTATTTTGAAGCAACAAATAATACGACACAGAGAGGTTATCAGACCCATAGCTATGGGTCAGTAGAGGCCTACTCTACCTCCCAGGAGGTTCAGAAGGCCGTTACCATCCATCCTTATGCTTGAAGACTATACATATTTATTTTTTTGACATTTTTCGACATAAACATTTTGAATTATCGTATATATATATATATATATATATATATATATATATATATATATATATATATATATATATATATCAATACATATATATATATTAGTGCTGTCAGTAAAACGCGTTATTAACGGCGTTAACGCAAACCAAATTTAACGGCGATAATTTTTTATAATATAAATATAATATAATTTATTTGTTTTCTTTGGCTCAAAACAAAGAAGCAGTAGCCTGACTGCTATGTTCAAGGCAGTATGTTTGTATGTTTATCGTTTAATTGCACTATAGGCTTTTTTTTTATCGTCCTGTTTTAATCAGTATATGCCAATGTTGTTATCAATAAAAAAACATCTGCACAAGGCAAGCCGATTCACTTCTCCATGTTGATAAGAGCACTAAAATGAGAATAAATAATGGGACAAAGAAATCAAGTGATTTTTAGCATAGAAAAATTGCGATTTAATCGTGAGTTAACAATGACATTAATGTGATTAATCGCGATTAAATATTTTAATCGCTTTACAGCACTAATCTATATGCAGACATTTATTTATAACATAAACATATGCATCAATATTTATGGTATAAAGACTGGAATAAACCAGTCGACGGAGTGAATGGGAGTACGCCTCTGGCCAGCGGCTTTTTCAGGGATTTTATTTTGAAAGGTTTGCAGCGTTTACAGAACTAGGGCACTCCCTGGTGGTTGAGACATCGATTAGTCAATGGACAACAGGTGTGCAGCCTCAGCCGGCCCCAGAGTCCAATCAGTCGGCCAGGTGAGGATGCCTCAACCACACATCAGCATAAAACCCACAATATTGTACAGAAAATGTACCCATTCTACTTTAATTACATTTTTATTCAAATCTCAAAAGTTTAAAAACATTGTATTGTGTTGTCAAACATGATTCAAAATAATAAAGGAATATATTTGGTTAAAAAAAACGACTTGACTAACTATCGTTAAAAGTACAAAAACAATTCAAATAAAAAGACATTGAACATTATAGTGTGGTCTTAGAAGTTATAATGGGTAATATTGTTTATAGTACACAGTGTTATTGGCTTAATGTATTGGTCCTTGTTTAATGACAGTGAAAAGTATGATACAATGTACAAATGTTTGATTGACAGGTGAGATGATCAGGGGGCCAGAGTTGGTACCTTCTTCATGTAAACATGGACAGAGTAATGGATAGAGAGGCTCACTGAAGGTGCAGTCAGTAGCAGAGTAGATATGAACCCTGGCTTCCACATCATAGAAGGAGACCAGACCCTCATCGTAATCAACAAACACCCCCACCTTCTGGAGCTCAGCTCTCAGACGAAGATGGACAGGAGAGTTATCATTAAATACCATCCCATGACCACCCATCTATGCTTAATTGAATAGTCCAGTAACCTTTGTCAGGAAACAATATGATCTGACCTTTTCTGTTGATGGACTCTCTGGCATCACCAACCTGCCATACGCTCTTGTGTTTAACATGGTCTTCAAAGTAAAATCTCCTTGAGGAGAAGCTCGGCCTCAAGAGAACACATACACACTTTGTAAATCTCTTTGGGTTGTTTCTTCACTACATCTCAATGATGTAATTGTCTCCCATCCTCAGACAGGTTGAGACAGGGATGAGCTGTCTCAGGATCCAGAGTCACATCTACTTCATACTGTGGCACAGCAGTCCACTATCCTCTTACACATCTTGATCATCTCCTGGTGCAGCGTATGGTTCAGTTGATTCAGGGAATTCAAGGTCCCTACGTATGACATAAAATGGACCTGCACCGATGTCAAGTCCCTGATGTGTGGAGGATCTTTCAGGGATCTGATGGTCTGGAAGAATTGGAGATGGTCTTTAGTCTGTGAGAGCTGCTTCACCTCTGAGCTTCTATTGGTCAGATCTTCTATTTCCTGCTCCAGCTCTTTGATGAGGTCTTCAGCTTGTTTCTCTGTGGATTTCAGAATCTCTTCAACCGCTTTGTTGAGATCATCCTGGCACTCTTCAATGCAGCGCTTCAGAGCAGTGACGACCTTCACACCATTGGCTATCTCTATGTCTGTGACTGCTTTGCTGCGTTTAACTGTGTCTTTAATCTCCTGAATATATTTTTGTCTCGCCTGGATCATCTGCTGAACTGCAGCCTCTAACTTACCCAGCTGGGCCGTCTTCTCTTCATATTCCTCCTTTAGAGGTACAACAGGATGGTACTTGTGGTCTGTCTCTGTGCAGAACTGACACACACACACCTGTTCAGACTTGCAGAAGAGCTCCAGAAGTCGTTCGTGCTTCTTACACATCCTGTCTTCCAGACGGTCCATAGGCTCGACCAGCAGATGTTTCTTCAGGACTGCGACTCTCTGATGTGGCTCCAGGTGGGTTTGGCAGTACGACATAAGACACACAAGACAGGACTTCATGGCCTTCAGCTTGGTCCCAGTACAGACGTCACAGGGAACTTCTCCTGGTTCAGCACAAGGCTGCTCTTCTACTCGTACGGATGTTTTAAACTGAGCGACCAGCTCTGATAAGAGGGTATTGACTCGTGGATAGGGTCTACTTTGAAAAAGCTCGTTGCAAACAGGACATTTGTACCGGACTTGTCCATCCCAGAACTTAGTAATACAGGTTCTGCAGAAGTTGTGTCCACATGGTGTGGAAACTGGGCTGCTGAACACATCCAGACAGATGGAACATGAAAAGTTCTCTTCAGACCAGGAAGTGTTAGCAGAAGCCATTCCTAGACACAGACGACATGGTATATGTATTGAGCAGTTCAATTATTGTTTTAATTCCAAAACGGGAAGAGAGGTTTTAACTTCTCTGAAAGTTGTGCTGTTTTACTCACCTTGCTGTTGTTTCTGTCTGTCTGACTATTGTTTCAAAATGTGTATTCTTTTTCTCCTAAAAGAGAGAGCTGCTCCACGTCGGTTGGCTTTGGTTTCTATGAATGTAAAATGTCTTTTCCCGATCAAGACGTCCTCTGCTCTCCTCCCCTAACACATTGCCAACAACTACCTCCTACCCTAACACCTAGCTCCTACCCTAACACTTGGCTCCTCCCCTAACACCTGGCTCCTCCCCTAACACCTGGCCCCACCCCCACGGACGCACAGCTCACTGACATTCATGCGCTGTTCCTCAAATATGTTGATTTGTTTTCAAATATGTTTGAAAACAACAATGTAAGACAAAACCCAGACAAAGAGATGGTGCAAAGCCAGAGACATTGTGCTGATTTAATGGCAATTTGCCAGTTGAAGTGGCATTAAGAGCTATACAAATTTATTTTACTTGAATCGACTTTTCCCGAGGCTGGTATTTTCTCTACAGTCTTGGAAAAACAACCCTTTCCCTGTGTGTAACAGTGCTAATATGGTTTGTGATTTAATATTGAGTTAACGCTGGTAATTATATAAGACTAATCTGTAACATCAGAAAACAATTGCGTCATGTAACTCAGGGTAGGGTGGACGAACCAGACCAACAAGTTCACTATTCGGAGACAACACAGTCAATGCCAGCTCAGAGACAGGAAAACAAACCTACAATGTGCCGTGGCAGTAAACAATGTCACATTATCACTGGTGGTGCATTAAGGGTAGCTTTTACGTGCCAGGGACAAACATTGTGAGAATCTAAAGTGATGGACAATTAATATCGTAGTTCAGCTCTAGTTGTGATTTTAGGGTTATCAAGGTGTGATTCAGCAAAATGATGTTCCATTAATCCATTGCAGTCTTACATCATTTCCGTCCATGGATTGCCTTCTATTTCCTCCAAGCCAACTGAATAGGTGGAGTCTGCTTTCCCTCCTGGCTCCGTAGCCAAGCAGCTGACCGATCACCAAACACTCAACTTATGGTGACGGTTCAGCTGAATAAAGCTACAGAATTTTTACAGAACTAGCTTATTAGAGATCTTTCTACCTGTGTTATCTGGAGAACCATATGAAACTCATAACAACTGGACCTTGTCTTAGTCTTCCCCTGCAGCAATTAGTTTGGTTAAAAATTATGAGAAATGCTTTAGTGTCTAAAGAAACCCATCCAAAACCCATCCACCCACGACTTAATCAAGCAGAACCATTCTCAGAAATATTCCTTTTGAAACAATTGAAGGCTGTAGAGAAAAAAGGAGAGAATAAGAATCACATTTTGGACAATCGGGTCGCAGTAATAAAGTAACTTGCAGTCAAGTTATAAAGTGAAACCAAACACGCTGTTGGAGCTGTTCCAAGCCCACTCTCGGAATGTAAAAAATGCATTCTGGCTGACTTCTGGGAATGTGTAGTTTTCCTCTGAGGGGTGGGGCTTGATTGGAGATCAGGTTTTCATCGTCTCTGTGGGTTCGAGCCAGAATATTTGATTGACACCTGATAATCCAGAACTGCCAGTAACAGTTAAAACGTACAGTAGCATGCGTTTAATATAATGCAATTTGAGAGCACACGTTTTTTTAAATGTTATGCACTTAAGTCGAGATTTTTACCAGGATGAATCCACATCACATCACGACTATGTAACCAACCGCATCACTTTTCATAAAACAAACAACAAGAAAACACTTTTGGGGTACGTTGGCTGTATGATGTCATCATATAATGTATTTTATTTCACGGTTATAGACACACACACACACACACACACACACACACACACACACACACACACACAAACACACACACACACACACACACACACACACACACACACACACACACACACACACACACACACACACACACACACACACACACAACAACAACAGAAGTCACCACACTAACAAGTGGACATGACACCAAAGTCTCTCTATCTCTCTCTCTCCCGCTCTTTTTATAAATGGTTCATGAACAGTTTTAATTAACGTTGACTAAACTATTCCAGTGGGGTATTCCACGAACGGAGGTTTAACAAACACAGAGTTAACGCTGAACTCTAGGTTGATTGACCCTGTGCCAACTAAACCTGGACGCTCTGGGTACAAAAGCCTGATAATGGTCATGTTGTGAGTTATAATTTGGCTAACATAATCTTCTACATTTGTAGGTGAGAGAAGGTTCAGTAACCAGACGGAATAGTCTCAAACAACGAGTCTTGTTTTTAATGCCATTGAGTTTTTGTATATCACAATAAAAACTGTCAACAATTCAGTTTTTTTATCTTATCTCATCTCATTCGGTACAGGTAGTTCTTCCTGCAAAGTGTTTCACATTAGTACTTGTTTTCAAATGGAGTATGTACACCGGGGGTGATTCTCTAAACCAGGCGGTCAGGGGCTTGTCCAAAGCGTGTGACGTCATCACTCAGCTGGAGTTCAGCACCTTGGAGAGCGACAGCAGAAGACGTCTCCCACTCTGTCTGCTGCGGCTATCCTCGACACACCAGCAGCCGACGGCATATACACGTTGCATTAATTTAACACCTCCATGTTATTCAACGATGCAATTCTAATAATACTTAGTGTGAGAACAAGACCGCAGACGACTCTGACCTTAACGGCTGATCAAAATAAATGAAGAAAGGAAGAAAACAATATATGGATGGAGAGATAGATAGATAGACGGACAGAGTAATAGATTGAGTGATAGAAAGAATCACCGACCGACAGACTGTCCGATCTGCATACTCCGATCTGCAAACAACCTCTCCCTATGGGTCCAGGTTAAATGTGCTATTATGGTTTGTGATTTCATATTTAGTTTACACTGGTAGTTGTATAAGGTTCATCTCCAACCTCATGAAATATAGGTGTCATGTGACTCAGGGTAGGGCAGACGAACCAGACCAACAAGGTCACTATTCAGAGACATCAGTCAATTCCAGCGCAGAGACGGCAAAACAAACGTCAAATGTGCAGTGGCAGTTATCAATGTCACATTTTCACTGGTGGTGCATTATGGGAAGCTTTCAGGGGCCAGGGAAAAACTGTGTGAAAGAGTCTAAAGGGACGGAAAATTTATATCGTAGATGAGTTCTAGTTGTGATTTTAGGATTATCAAGGTGGGATTTGGCTAAATGATGTTCCATTAATCCATTACAGTCTTACATCATTTCAGTCCATGGATTTCCTTCTACTCCTTCAAGCCAACTGAATAGGCGGAGTGTGCTTTCCCTCCTGGCTCCGTAGCCAAGCAGGTGACCAATCACTGAGTATCATAGAACTAGCTTATTAAAGACCTTTCTACCTGTGTTATCTGGAGAGCCATATGAAACTTATGACAACAATAACTGGACCTTGTCTTTGTTACTCTTTCACTGCTGCCAGTAGTTTAGTTAAAAATTTCTGGAAATGCTTTAGTGTCTAAAGAAAACCTTCCAAAACTCATCCACCCACGACTTAATCAAGCTGAATAATTATTTTTTATTTTCTAAACAAATTAAGGCTGTCGAGAAAAAAGGAGACAAAGAATCACATTTAGGACAATACAGTTGCAGTAATAAAGTAACTTGCAGTCAGGTTATGAAGTGAAACCAAACACGCTGTTGAAGATGGCCCACTCTCGGAATGTAAAAAATGCATTCTGGCTGACTTCAGGGAAACCGTGGTTTCCCTCTGAGGGGCGGGGCTTGATTGCAGATCAGGTTTTCACTGTCTCTGGGGTGGAGCCAGAACATTCGATTGACGTTACCTGATAACCCGAAACTACCAGTATCAGTTAATGCGTGCAGTAGTATGTGTTAAGTAGAGTGTAATTTGAGGGCATATTTACATACTTTTTAAAAATGTTAGGCATTTTAATTGAGATATGGACCAGGATGAATCAACAACACTACTATGTAACCCACTACCTCACCTTTCATCAAACAAACAACAAAAAACAAGGGAATACTTTTTGTGTTTGGTGGCTAGGATTTCATCATATAAGGTTCTTTATTTTCCTGTTATACACGCAAACACAGGACACGCACACACACAAACAGGTATGTTAGATATGTTAAAGAAAACACAAAAGTGGTCAGACAAGGAAGGATCAGTCACAGAGAGATCAGAAACATTGAGGCCCTTTGTGATAACCAGGTCTAGAGTGTGCCCCTTACAATGAGTAGCCTCTTTCACATGTTGAGACAGTTCAAATGTGTCCAAAATGGCAAAAAGTTTTTTTGCTGATTAGGCGCTGATGCGACACACCTGTCCTGGGCTTATTGAACCAGGACTGTTGAGGGGCTCAGGGGACCCGGTTGGTTGGTTTGTTTAGACTCCTCGTCCAAAGGATCAACAATGTCCTCCCTGAGCAGCCCAGACCTGGGCCTTCATCTCACTGGACGCTCTGGGTACAAACGCCTGATAATGGTCATGTTGTGAGTTATAATTTGGCTAACATGGGGCCTGTTGTGAGTTATATTTTGGCTAACATGATCTTCTATATTTGTAGGTGAGAGAAGGTTAAGTAACCAGACAGAATAGTCTCAAACAACGAGTCTTGTTTTTAATGCCATTGAGATTTTGTCTATCACAAAAAAAACTGTCAACAATTCAGTTTTTCTTTAATCTTATCTCATCTCATTCGGTGCTGGTAGTTCTTCCTGCAAAGTGTTTCACATTAGTACTTGTTTTCAAATGGAGTATGTACACCGGGGGTGATTCTCTAAACCACGCGGTCAGTAGCTTGTCCAAAGCGTGTGACGTCATCACTCATCTGGAGTTCAGCACCTTGGAGAGCGACAGCAGAAGACGTCTCCCACTCTGTCTGCTGCGGCTATCCTCGACACACCAGCAACCAACGCCATCTACACGTTCCATTAATTTAACACCTTCATGATATTCAACAATGCAATTCTAATAATACTGGGTGTGAGAACGAGACCGCAGACGACTCTTACCTGAACGGCAGATCAAAATAAATGAAGAAAGGAAGAAAGCAATATATGGATGGAGAGATAGATAGATAGACGGACAGAGTAATAGATAGTGATTGAAAGAATCACCGACCGACAGACCGTCCGATCTACAGACTTCATAAATACAACCTGTCCCTTTGGTTCCAGGTTAAATGTGCTATTATGGTTTGTGATTTCATATTTAGTTTACACTGGTAGTTGTTTAAGGTTCATCTCTAACTTCATGAAACATATGTGTTATGTGACTCAGGGTAGGGCAGACGAACCAGAACAACAAGTTTACTATTCAGAGACATCAGCCAATTCCAGCGCAGAGACAGCAAAACAAACGTCAAATGTGCTGCGGCAGTTAACAATGTCACATTTTCACTGGTGGTGCATTATGGGTAGCTTTCACGGGCCAGGGACAAACAGTGTGAGAAGCTAAAGTGATGGAAAATTGATATCGTAGATAAGTTCTAGTTGTGATTTTAGGGTTACCAAGGTGTGATTTGGCTAGATGATGTTCCATTAATCCATTACAGTCTTACATCATTTCAGTCCATGGATTTCCTTCTATTCCCTTCAAGCCAGCTGAATGGGCAGAGTGTGCTTTCCCTCCTGGCTCCGTAGCCAAGCAGGTGACCAATCACTGAATATCATAGAACTAGCTTATTAAAGACCTTTCTACCTGTGTTATCTGGAGAGCCATATGAAACTTATGACAACAATAAGTGGACCTTGTCTTTGTTACTCTTTCACTGCTGCCAGTAGTTTAGTTCAAAATTTCTGGAAATGCTTTAATGTCTAAAGAAAACCTTCCAAAACTCATCCACCCACGACTTAATCAAGCTGAATAATTATTTTTTCTTTTCTAAACTGTATTGTCCACATTTAGGACAATACAGTTGCAGTAATAAAGTAACTTGCAGTCAGGTTATGAAGTGAAACCAAACACGCTGTTGAAGATGGCCCACTCTCGGAATGTAAAAAATGCATTCTGGCTGACTTCAGGGAAACCGTAGATTCCCTCTGAGGAGCGGGGCTTGATTGCAGATCAGGTTTTCACTGTCTCTGGGGTGGAGCCAGAACATTTGATTGACGTTACCTGATAACCCGAAACTACCAGTATCAGTTAATGCGTGCAGTAGTATGTGTTAAGTAGAGTGTAATTTGAGGGCATATTTACATACTTTTTAAAAATGTTAGGCATTTTAATTGAGATATGGACCAGGATGAATCAACAACACTACTATGTAACCCACTACCTCACCTTTCATCAAACAAACAAACAACAAAAAACAAGGGAATACTTTTTGTGTTTGGTGGCTAGGATTTCATCATATAAGGTTCTTTATTTTCCTGTTATACACGCAAACACAGGACACGCACACACACAAACAGGTATGTTAGATATGTTAAAGAAAACAACAAAAGTGGTCAGACAAGGAAGGATCAGTCACAGAGAGATCAGAAACATTGAGGCCCTTTGTGATAACCAGGTCTAGAGTGTGCCCCTTACAATGAGTAGCCTCTTTCACATGTTGAGACAGTTCAAATGTGTCCAAAATGGCAAAAAGTTTTTTTGCTGATTAGGCGCTGATGCGACACACCTGTCCTGGGCTTATTGAACCAGGACTGTTGAGGGGCTCAGGGGACCCGGTTTGTTGGTTTGTTTAGACTCCTCGTCCAAAGGATCCCCAATGTCCTCCCTGAGCAGCCCAGACCTGGGCCTTCATCTCACTGGACGCTCTGGGTACAAACGCCTGATAATGGTCATGTTGTGAGTTATAATTTGGCTAACATGGGGCCTGTTGTGAGTTATATTTTGGCTAACATGATCTTCTATATTTGTAGGTGAGAGAAGGTTAAGTAACCAGACAGAATAGTCTCAAACAACGAGTCTTGTTTTTAATGCCATTGAGATTTTGTCTATCACAAAAAAAACGGTCAACAATTCAGTTTTTCTTTAATCTTATCTCATCTCATTCGGTGCAGGTAGTTCTTCCTGCAAAGTGTTTCACATTAGTACTTGTTTTCAAATGGAGCATGTACACCGGGGGTGATTCTCTAAACCAGGCGGTCAGGGGCTTGTCCAAAGCGTGTGACGTCATCACTCAGCTGGAGTTCAGCACCTTGGAGAGCGACAGCAGAAGACGTCTCCCACTCTGTCTGCTGCGGCTATCCTCGACACACCAGCAGCCGACGGCATATACACGTTGCATTAATTTAACACCTCCATGTTATTCAACGATGCAATTCTAATAATACTTAGTGTGAGAACAAGACCGCAGACGACTCTGACCTTAACGGCTGATCAAAATAAATGAAGAAAGGAAGAAAACAATATATGGATGGAGAGATAGATAGATAGACGGACAGAGTAATAGATTGAGTGATAGAAAGAATCACCGACCGACAGACTGTCCGATCTGCATACTTCATAAAAACAACCTCTCCCTATGGGTCCAGGTTAAATGTGCTATTATGGTTTGTGATTTCATATTTAGTTTACACTGGTAGTTGTATAAGGTTCATCTCTAACCTCATGAAATATATGTGTCATGTGACTCAGGGTAGGGCAGACGAACCAGACCAACAAGGTCACTATTCAGAGACATCAGTCAATTCCAGCGCAGAGACGGCAAAACAAACGTCAAATGTGCTGTGGCAGTTATCAATGTCACATTTTCACTGGTGGTGCATTATGGGAAGCTTTCAGGGGCCAGGGAAAAACTGTGTGAGAGTCTAAAGGGACGGAAAATTGATATCGTAGATGAGTTCTAGTTGTGATTTTAGGATTATCAAGGTGGGATTTGGCTAAATGATGTTCCATTAATCCATTACAGTCTTACATCATTTCAGTCCATGGATTTCCTTCTACTCCTTCAAGCCAACTGAATAGGCGGAGTGTGCTTTCCCTCCTGGCTCCGTAGCCAAGCAGGTGACCAATCACTGAGTATCATAGAACTAGCTTATTAAAGACCTTTCTACCTGTGTTATCTGGAGAGCCATATGAAACTTATGACAACAATAACTGGACCTTGTCTTTGTTACTCTTTCACTGCTGCCAGTAGTTTAGTTAAACATTTCTGGAAATGCTTTAGTGTCTAAAGAAAACCTTCCAAAACTCATCCACCCACGACTTAATCAAGCTGAATAATTATTTTTTATTTTCTAAACAAATTAAGGCTGTCGAGAAAAAAGGAGACAAAGAATCACATTTAGGACAATACAGTTGCAGTAATAAAGTAACTTGCAGTCAGGTTATGAAGTGAAACCAAACACACTGTTGAAGATGGCCCACTCTCGGAATGTAAAAAATGCATTCTGGCTGACTTCAGGGAAACCGTGGTTTCCCTCTGAGGGGCGGGGCTTGATTGCAGATCAGGTTTTCACTGTCTCTGGGGTGGAGCCAGAACATTCGATTGACGTTACCTGATAACCCGAAACTACCAGTATCAGTTAATGCATGCAGTAGTATGTGTTAAGTAGAGTGTAATTTGAGGGCATATTTACATACTTTTTAAAAATGTTAGGCATTTTAATTGAGATATGGACCAGGATGAATCAACAACACTACTATGTAACCCACTACCTCACCTTTCATCAAACAAACAACAAAAAACAAGGGAATACTTTTTGTGTTTGGTGGCTAGGATTTCATCATGTAAGGTTCTTTATTTTCCTGTTATACACGCAAACACAGGACACGCACACACACAAACAGGTATGTTAGATATGTTAAAGAAAACACAAAAGTGGTCAGACAAGGAAGGATCAGTCACAGAGAGATCAGAAACATTGAGGCCCTTTGTGATAACCAGGTCTAGAGTGTGCCCCTTACAATGAGTAGCCTCTTTCACATGTTGAGACAGTTCAAATGTGTCCAAAATGGCAATAAGTTTTTTTGCTGATTAGGCGCTGATGCGACACACCTGTCCTGGGCTTATTGAACCAGGACTGTTGAGGGGCTCAGGGGACCCGGTTTGTTGGTTTGTTTAGACTCCTCGTCCAAAGGATCCCCAATGTCCTCCCTGAGCAGCCCAGACCTGGGCCTTCATCTCACTGGACGCTCTGGGTACAAACGCCTGATAATGGTCATGTTGTGAGTTATAATTTGGCTAACATGGGGCCTGTTGTGAGTTATATTTTGGCTAACATGATCTTCTATATTTGTAGGTGAGAGAAGGTTAAGTAACCAGACAGAATAGTCTCAAACAACGAGTCTTGTTTTTAATGCCATTGAGATTTTGTCTATCACAAAAAAAACGGTCAACAATTCAGTTTTTCTTTAATCTTATCTCATCTCATTCGGTGCAGGTAGTTCTTCCTGCAAAGTGTTTCACATTAGTACTTGTTTTCAAATGGAGTATGTACACCGGGGGTGATTCTCTAAACCAGGCGGTCAGGGGCTTGTCCAAAGCGTGTGACGTCATCACTCAGCTGGAGTTCAGCACCTTGGAGAGCGACAGCAGAAGACGTCTCCCACTCTGTCTGCTGCGGCTATCCTCGACACACCAGCAACCGACGGCATATACACGTTGCATTAATTTAACACCTCCATGTCATTCAACGATGCAATTCTAATAATACTTAGTGTGAGAACAAGACCGCAGACGACTCTGACCTTAACGGCTGATCAAAATAAATGAAGAAAGGAAGAAAACAATATATGGATGGAGAGATAGATAGATAGACGGACAGAGTAATAGATTGAGTGATAGAAAGAATCACCGACCGACAGACTGTCCGATCTGCATACTTCATAAAAACAACCTCTCCCTATGGGTCCAGGTTAAATGTGCTATTATGGTTTGTGATTTCATATTTAGTTTACACTGGTAGTTGTATAAGGTTCATCTCTAACTTCATGAAATATAGGTGTCATGTGACTCAGGGTAGGGCAGACGAACCAGACCAACAAGGTCACTATTCAGAGACATCAGTCAATTCCAGCGCAGAGACGGCAAAACAAACGTCAAATGTGCTGTGGCAGTTATCAATGTCACATTTTCACTGGTGGTGCATTATGGGAAGCTTTCAGGGGCCAGGGAAAAACTGTGTGAGAGTCTAAAGGGACGGAAAATTTATATCGTAGATGAGTTCTAGTTGTGATTTTAGGATTATCAAGGTGGGATTTGGCTAAATGATGTTCCATTAATCCATTACAGTCTTACATCATTTCAGTCCATGGATTTCCTTCTACTCCTTCAAGCCAACTGAATAGGCGGAGTGTGCTTTCCCTCCTGGCTCCGTAGCCAAGCAGGTGACCAATCACTGAGTATCATAGAACTAGCTTATTAAAGACCTTTCTACCTGTGTTATCTGGAGAGCCATATGAAACTTATGACAACAATAACTGGACCTTGTCTTTGTTACTCTTTCACTGCTGCCAGTAGTTTAGTTAAAAATTTCTGGAAATGCTTTAGTGTCTAAAGAAAACCTTCCAAAACTCATCCACCCACGACTTAATCAAGCTGAATAATTATTTTTCTTTTCTAAACAAATTAAGGCTGTAGAGAAAAAAGGAGACAAAGAATCACATTTAGGACAATACAGTTGCAGTAATAAAGTAACTTGCAGTCAGGTTATGAAGTGAAACCAAACACGCTGTTGAAGATGGCCCACTCTCGGAATGTAAAAAATGCATTCTGGCTGACTTCAGGGAAACCGTGGTTTCCCTCTGAGGGGCGGGGCTTGATTGCAGATCAGGTTTTCACTGTCTCTGGGGTGGAGCCAGAACATTCGATTGACGTTACCTGATAACCCGAAACTACCAGTATCAGTTAATGCATGCAGTAGTATGTGTTAAGTAGAGTGTAATTTGAGGGCATATTTACATACTTTTTAAAAATGTTAGGCATTTTAATTGAGAT
The DNA here is from genome assembly GCF_026213295.1 of Gadus chalcogrammus. Classification (NCBI taxonomy): domain Eukaryota; kingdom Metazoa; phylum Chordata; class Actinopteri; order Gadiformes; family Gadidae; genus Gadus; species Gadus chalcogrammus. The sequence continues at coordinate 30,530,399 of NC_079415.1, read as the reverse complement.
ATGGACCAGGATGAATCAACAACACTACTATGTAACCCACTACCTCACCTTTCATCAAACAAACAACAAAAAACAAGGGAATACTTTTTGTGTTTGGTGGCTAGGATTTCATCATATAAGGTTCTTTATTTTCCTGTTATACACGCAAACACAGGACACGCACACACACAAACAGGTATGTTAGATATGTTAAAGAAAACACAAAAGTGGTCAGACAAGGAAGGATCAGTCACAGAGAGATCAGAAACATTGAGGCCCTTTGTGATAACCAGGTCTAGAGTGTGCCCCTTACAATGAGTAGCCTCTTTCACATGTTGAGACAGTTCAAATGTGTCCAAAATGGCAAAAAGTTTTTTTGCTGATTAGGCGCTGATGCGACACACCTGTCCTGGGCTTATTGAACCAGGACTGTTGAGGGGCTCAGGGGACCCGGTTGGTTGGTTTGTTTAGACTCCTCGTCCGAAGGATCCCCAATGTCCTCCCTGAGCAGCCCAGACCTGGGCCTTCATCTCACTGGACGCTCTGGGTACAAACGCCTGATAATGGTCATGTTGTGAGTTATAATTTGGCTAACATGGGGCCTGTTGTGAGTTATATTTTGGCTAACATGATCTTCTATATTTGTAGGTGAGAGAAGGTTAAGTAACCAGACAGAATAGTCTCAAACAACGAGTCTTGTTTTTAATGCCATTGAGATTTTGTCTATCACAAAAAAAACTGTCAACAATTCCGTTTTTCTTTAATCTTATCTCATCTCATTCGGTGCTGGTAGTTCTTCCTGCAAAGTGTTTCACATTAGTACTTGTTTTCAGATGGAGTACGTACACCGGGGGTGATTCTCTAAACCACGCGGTCAGTAGCTTGTCCAAAGCGTGTGACGTCATCACTCATCTGGAGTTCAGCACCTTGGAGAGCAACAGCGGAAGACGTCTCCCACTCTGTCTGCTGCGGCTATCCTCGACACACCAGCAACCAACGCCATCTACACGTTCCATTAATTTAACACCTTCATGATATTCAACAATGCAATTCTAATAATACTGGGTGTGAGAACGAGACCGCAGACGACTCTTACCTGAACGGCAGATCAACATAAATGAAGAAAGGAAGAAAGCAATATATGGATGGAGAGATAGATAGATAGACGGACAGAGTAATAGATAGTGATTGAAAGAATCACCGACCGACAGTCCGATCTACAGACTTCAAAAATACAACCTGTCCCTTTGGTTCCAGGTTAAATGTGCTATTATGGTTTGTGATTTCATATTTAGTTTACACTGGTAGTTGTTTAAGGTTCATCTCTAACTTCATGAAACATATGTGTTATGTGACTCAGGGTAGGGCAGACGAACCAGAACAACAAGTTTACTATTCAGAGACATCAGCCAATTCCAGCGCAGAGACAGCAAAACAAACGTCAAATGTGCTGCGGCAGTTAACAATGTCACATTTTCACTGGTGGTGCATTATGGGTAGCTTTCACGGGCCAGGGACAAACAGTGTGAGAAGCTAAAGTGATGGAAAATTGATATCGTAGATAAGTTCTAGTTGTGATTTTAGGGTTACCAAGGTGTGATTTGGCTAGATGATGTTCCATTAATCCATTACAGTCTTACATCATTTCAGTCCATGGATTTCCTTCTATTCCCTTCAAGCCAGCTGAATGGGCAGAGTGTGCTTTCCCTCCTGGCTCCGTAGCCAAGCAGGTGACCAATCACTGAATATCATAGAACTAGCTTATTAAAGACCTTTCTACCTGTGTTATCTGGAGAGCCATATGAAACTTATGACAACAATAACTGGACCTTGTCTTTGTTACTCTTTCACTGCTGCCAGTAGTTTAGTTAAAAATTTCTGGAAATGCTTTAGTGTCTAAAGAAAACCTTCCAAAACTCATCCACCCACGACTTAATCAAGCTGAATAATTATTTTTTATTTTCTAAACAAATTAAGGCTGTCGAGAAAAAAGGAGACAAAGAATCACATTTAGGACAATACAGTTGCAGTAATAAAGTAACTTGCAGTCAGGTTATGAAGTGAAACCAAACACGCTGTTGAAGATGGCCCACTCTCGGAATGTAAAAAATGCATTCTGGCTGACTTCAGGGAAACGGTAGATTCCCTCTGAGGGGCGGGGCTTGATTGCAGATCAGGTTTTCACTGTCTCTGGGGTGGAGCCAGAACATTCGATTGACGTTACCTGATAACCCGAAACTGCCAGTATCAGTTAATGCGTGCAGTAGTATGTGTTTAGTAGAGGGTCAACATACTTTTTAAAATGTTAGGCATTTTAATTGAGATATGGACCAGGATGAATCAACAACACTACTATGTAACCCACTACATCACCTTTCATCAAACAAAATACAAAAAGCAAGGGAATACTTTTTGTGTTTGGTGGCTAGGATTTCATCATATAAGGTTCTTTATTTTCCTGTTATACACGCAAACACAGGACACGCACACACACAAACAGGGGTCACCATACCTCAGTATGAAACCAATGTCAGTCAGTCAGTCAGTCAGTCAGTCAGTCAGTCAGTCAGTCAGTCAGTCAGTCAGTCAGTCAGTCAGTCAGTCAGTCAGTCAGTCAGTCTCTCTCTCTCTCTCTCTCTCTCTCTCTCTCTCTCTCTCTCTCTCTCTCTCTCTCTCTCTCTCTCTCTCTCTCTCTCTCTCTCTCTCTCTCTCTCTCTCTCTCTCTCCCTCTCCCTCTCTCCCTCTTCGTCATGGTAAACGTAATAGTCTTTAATGACCAGGGGTGAGAGCAAGAAATATAGAGACAGAGAGAGGGAGAGATGAATCAAACCAGATAAATCATTGACATGCATGATGTATGATGACATCTATTGATTTGTATGGAGCACCTGGAACAAAAATTGAACAACAATTTCCCCCCGGGGATCAATAAAGTGTTTCTGATTCTGATTCTGAAGACCTTTAAGGCTAGTAGCTAAGCTAGTATTTAATCCCTCTAAATCCTAAACCCTTAGTGGACGTTATCATGCTTCAGACGAGACAACATTTAACACAAATGAGAGTTCGATTTTCTTTGAGCATGCAAGAAAGGCCAAGTCTGCTGGCGGTTTGCTGCGCTGCACATGCTACTTATATTTGAGTTTGTTTTTCATTTGAATAAACGTTGACTCAACAATTCTAGGAATCCTTTGGGTGATTTGAATCGCTAGTTCCTGGTGGAGCTTGGCAGTTGGTGCCGCACTCTCAGGGAACCACAGAATGGCCCGTAGTTCACGGAAGGATCTGAATTCATAAATTCAGGACTTTTAATCGATAACTCAACATCTTTTGTACGCCATCTATAAATCGGTTTGCATTATTTCTATTCGCTGTCTCCCTCTCTAGGTGAAACACCTGCTGGTTCAGGCATCACCTCTGACTGGCTGATAGGGTGACCCGTTCACCTGCTGGTTCAGGCACCACCTCTGATTAGCTGATAGGGGGACCCGGTCCCCTGCTGGTTCAGGCATCACCTCTGATTGGCTGATAGGGTGACCCGGTCCCCTGCTGATTAGGCTCTGATGTGACACACCTGTCCTCCTCTTATTGAAGCTGAACTGAAGGGGCGTTCACAGGGGAGCCGGCAGCCCTGCAGCCCCACAATGAACCAGGACTGTTGAGGGGCTCAGGGGACCAGGTTGGTTGGTTTGTTTAGACTCCTCGTCCAAAGGATCCCCAAAGTCCTCCCTGAGCAGCCCAGACCTGGGCCTTCATCTCACTGGACGCTCTGGGTACAAACGCCTGATAATGGTCATGTTGTGAGTTATAATTTGGCTAACATGATCTTCTACATTTGTAGGTGAGAGAAGGTTCAGTAACCAGACGGAATAGTCTCAAACAACGAGTCTTGTTTTTAATGCCATTGAGATTTTGTCTATCACATAAAAAACTGTCAACAATTCAGTTTTTCTTTAATCTTATCTCATCTCATTCGGTGCAGGTAGTTCTTCCTGCAAAGTGTTTCACATTAGTACTTGTTTTCAAATGGAGTACGTACACCGGGGGTGATTCTCTAAACCACGCGGTCAGTAGCTTGTCCAAAGCGTGTGACGTCATCACTCAGCTGGAGTTCAGCACCTTGGAGAGCGACAGCAGAAGACGTCTCCCACTCTGTCTGACACACAGGAAGCCAATGTAACGATTTAAGAATTGGTGTAATATGTTGATTTTTTTTGGTCTTTGTTAGAACTCTTGCAGCAGCATTCTGGACAAGCTGAAGTGTCATGTTGAGAGAGAGAGAGAGAGAGAGAGAGAGAGAGAGAGAGAGAGAGAGAGAGAGAGAGAGAGAGAGAGAGAGAGAGAGAGAGAGAGAGACTAGGGATTGGCAAAACGATTATTTTCCGGGAATCAGTTCTTTCCGTTCACTATCAGGATTCGTTCGTTTGATTAGTTCGTTAAGTCAGATTACGTCATTTGACAGAGAATCTCACAGGTGTCTGCCGCCCCCCCCCCCCCCCCCCCCCCCTCCCCCCTCTGTTGCTTATAAGTATTGGGTGCGCCCAACAATTAAGGCTTTTTCACAGCCTGCCCTACCATAAGGGTACTTTTCTGCCCTCAGATTAGTATTCATGTTCAAACTTGAATGCACTTAAATGATTTAATGAATGTAGTAATTAAAACGTATGGTAAGGAAATATTTGAAAGAAAACACACTAACGCGCACACACAGTAATATTTACATGATGAGAACTGGACTTTTATTTTGAGGTGTTAAAGTAGGCAACGTGATTTTTATACTTGTTGCAACCGTAGCAGACAGCAGTAAGAAAGGCATTTTCTCTTCCCTTCTCACGCTCATGAAAGCAATGGCTGTGTGTTTATAATGCAGTACTTTGTTTTGCAGTCAGAAGTGTCCTAGAACTAAGTCATTCGTCATCACACTGACATCATTTCTCAAAAATAAAAACATGGCGAATCAAAAGTTGGAAAGCGTTTAATCATGATGAAAAAAAAAGCAGCACCTGGATACAGGTGTCAAAGCATCCCTTTAAAAGGGGTAGTTCGGAATTTTGGACAAAGGGCCTGATTCTCATAATGTTAGAAATAAAACTAGCCTCGCATTAGAAATTAAACTTCTCGCCGGTGTGAGTCTTCATGTGGACGTTCAGGTTGCCATGCTGAGCGAAGCGCTTTGTGCAATGGTCGCAACTGTAGGGCTTTTCCCCCGTGTGAGTCTTCATGTGGCTCCTCAGGGACGAGCTCTGGCCGAAGCGCTTCGTGCATTGGTCACACCTGTAGGGCTTCTCGCCGGTGTGGGTCCTCATGTGGATCTTGAAGTTGGAGCTGTGACTGTAGCGCTTCGTGCATTGGTCACACCTGTAGGGCTTCTCCCCGGAGTGAATCCTCATGTGGATGTTCAGGTTGCCTTTGTGATTGTAGCGCTTGATGCATTGGTCACACTTGTAGGGCTTCTCCCCAGAGTGAGTTCTCATGTGGATCTTCAGGGCGTAGCTATCACTGAAGCGCTTTGTGCATTGGTCACACTTGTAGGGCTTCTCCCCGGAGTGAGTCCTCATGTGGACGATCATATTGGCATTGTTGGGAATAACCTTTCCACACAAGACACCGGGCCGGCCCTTGCAGCCGCCCTGATGCCCAGTCAGCTCCTCAAAGCGGACTAGCCGTACGCTGCAGTTCAGGCTCTTGGCCACGCTGTGGTCAGCGGACAGCGAGCTCAAGGCCTCCAGTTCTGACGCGGCAAAAAGGGTGTCATGGACGTCCACCGCCAGTGGGCCCTCCCCTTGTCCGTAAACGCTCAGGATGCGCAGCTCCCCGCTGTGAGTTGACATGTGGGAGGAGCCAGGGGCGTCCACACGCAGACTCTCCAAGGAAGCGCCGCGCTGCGTGCTGCAGTCTGTGATGTCATTGACGTCTTCTTCAGAGAGGAAAACAGAGAGAGAGAAAGTAATGTTTTTAATTAATCATTTTCACAAAGGTATACAGTATGTACTTTGTACACACTTGTGTGTTGGAAGAATTATATTTGGACATTCTTTCCAACTTCTATTTGTTGATTATGCATTAACCTTGTCGCCCTTAGGATGGTCAAGGGTTAAAGGCTCCTGTTCCTGATCATGTTATATGAGAGAGAGAGAGAGAGAGAGAGAGAGAGAGAGAGAGAGAGAGAGAGAGAGAGAGAGAGAGAGAGAGAGAGAGAGAGAGAGAGAGAGAGAGAGAGAGAGAGAGAGAGAGAGAGAGAGAGAGAGAGAGAGAGTAGAGGCTAGGGATTGGCAAAACGATTATTTTCCGGGAATCAGTTCTTTCAGTTACGTTCACTATCAGGATTCGTTCGTTTGATTCGTTCGTTAAGTCAGATTACGTCATTTGACAGAGAATCTCACAGGTGTCTGCCCCCCCCCCCCCCCTGTTGCTTATAAGTATTGGGTGCGCCCAACAATTAAGGCTTTTTCACAGCCTGCCCTACCATAAGGGTACTTTTCTGCCCTCAGATTAGTATTCATGTTCAAACTTGAATGCACTTAAATGATTTAATGAATGTAGTAATTAAAACTTATGGTAAGGAAATATTTGAAAGAAAACACACACAGATGAAAACGCACACAGAGTAATATTTACATGATGAGAAATGGACTTTTATTTTGAAGTGTTAAAGTAGGCTACGTGATTTTTATACTTGTTGCAACCGTAGCAGACAGCAGTAAGAAAGGCAGTCGGTCACTTGGTGAATTTTCTCATCCCTTCTCAAGCTCATGAAAGCAATGGCTGTGTGTTTATAATGCAGTACTTTGTATGAATGAAGATGAAGATGTAATGAAGATGTCTAGCACTCTAAAAAATGTGTTGTTCAGTTAACTAGATAGTGAGCTAATGTAAAGTGTGCGCCTACGTCATATTAGCCTATTGTTACTATGAGCGGACTCACTTTTGTTGCGTAGTCCTAGTTATTCTTTCTTTCTACCTTCATTCAATTCTGTTTATTAGCAACTTGAGCTGTTAGGGAAACTAAGTTTTGGGTTGTTTCTGTTACAGTTTCACTCGTGGAATTCCACAATATAAAAGAGGAAATAAAGGGAACAAGACGCTCTTATCCCGGCTCAAGTGTGCTATACCTGAGTTTGGCTTGCTGTTAAACTGCGATAACCCAGAGAGACACCTCTCCGCACCGCGCGGTGGAAACGAGGGGGAATAAAACGGAAACTAAAAAAAGTTTTCAGTCACGGTGCGAATTTCTGTAGCATTGGCCTGTACGATCCAGTTTGACCATTTCCATGATAGGTAAAACCATACTTCATTAAAGCATGCAACTTTATTGTAGAACAAAATAAAAAAGAAAACGTATAAAGTGCTTGCATGATATTGAAGCCTACGACGATCGTTAGCTAACTTGTGTGGTTGTGCCTTGTCATTTGTTGTGCCATGGCAACGCGATTGCTTTATTATTTATATTTAAAAAAAAGTATCAAAGTATCGGTTCTCTTGTTTTGGGAATCAGTTCTTGTCGTTCATCTTCGGGATTCGGAAGTTGTGATCGAATCGTTCGCGACCGACCTATTCCTAGTAGAGGCCTACTCTAGGTTCAGAAGGCCGTTATCATCCAACCTTATGCTCGAAGTATGTATATATATATATATATATTGACAATTCAAAACATTTATACAGCAAAAGTGTTATATCTCTATATTTATGTTATAAACACTGAAGTAAACCAGTCAACGGTGTGAATAGGAGTATGCCTCCGGTGTCCGACTTTTTCTGGAATTTTTTTGAAAAGTTGGCATTGTTTAAAGAACAATTGCACCCTCTGGTAGTTGAGCCATTGCCTCACCCAGCCTGAGAGTCCAATCAGTCTGACTCGGCCAGGTGAGGATGCCTCAACCACACATCAGCATAAAGCCCACGATATTGTACAGAAACCTATTCCACTGAATAGTACGGTGAACGTACCTATTAGACTGAATGCATATTGTACTGAGTTTGTTCCTATTCTACTGAAAATGTGCCTATTCAGCTGAATACATATTTGACTGAGTATGTACCTATTTCACTGAATACATATTGTACTGAGAATGTATCTATTCCATTAATTACCTATTGTACAGAGAATATACCTATTCCACTGAATACATATGTAGCTTTTCCACAGAAGATGTCCCCATTATACTTTCAATTTTTATTTTTATTTAAATCAAAGTTTAAAAACATTGTTTTGTGTTGTAAAACATGATTCAAAATAATAAAGGAATATATTTGGTTAAGACATTGAACATTATTGTGTAGTCTTATCAGTTATAATGGGTAATATTGTTGATAGTACACAGTGTTAGCTTAATGTATTGGCCCTTGTTAAATGACAGTGAAAAAGTACGATATCAATCCAGTTCTTTAAGATTTCACACAGTAGAGTGTAATTCAGGAAACAACATTAGTTGTTTCCTAGTTGTTTGATTATTTTATTATTAAACAAAGGTCCTAGTCTGTTTGATTGACAGGTGAGAGGATCAGGGGGGCAGAGTTTGTACCTTCTTCATGTAAACATGGAGAGAGGAATGGATAGAGAGGCTCACTAAAGGAGCAGCCAGTAACATAGTAGATATGAACCCTGGCTTCCACATCATAGAAGGAGACCAGACCCTCATCATAATCAACAAACACCCCCACCTTCTGGAGCTCAGCTCTCATAGGGACATAGACATAAAGCTTATCATTAAATGCCAACCCATCCTTGCTGAATTTAATGGTCCAGAAACCTGTCTCAGGGGTCGCACGTATAGCGCCTTTTCTATTGATGGATTCTCTGGCAACACCAACATGCCATTGAGTCTTGTCTTTAACCTTGACCTCAAAGTAAAACCTCCCTGAGGAGAAGCTCTGCCTCGTGAGAACACATACACACTGTGTAAATCTCTTAGGGTTGTCTGTGAGTTTCTTCCTTACACCTCCATCATGTACTTGTTTCCCATCCTTAGACAGGATGAGACTGGGACCAGCTGTATCAGGATCCAGAGTCACATCTACTTCATACTGCTGGACCCTCTTCAGTTCAGCATCATTACACAGCTTCTTCATCTCCATGTTCAGTGTCTCCTCCAGCTGATCCAGGGATCTCCTCAAGGTCCCTACGTATGACGGAGGACGGACCTCCACCGTCGTCCAGTCCCTGGTGGGTGGAGGATTCTTCAGGGATCTGAAGGCCTGGAGGAAGTGGAGGTGGTCTTTAGTGTGTGAGAGCTGCTTCACCTCTGAGCTTCTATTAGTCAGATCTTCTATTTCCTGCTCCAGCTCTTTGATGAGGCCTTCAGCTTGTTTCTCTGTGGATTTCAGTCTCTCTTTAACCATTTTGTTGAGATCATCCTGGCACTTTTCAATGCAGCGCATCAAAGCGGCGAGGACCTGTACACCATCAGCTATCTCTCTGTCTGCGTCTGCTTTGCTGCGTTTGACTGTGTCTTTAATCTCCTCAATCTTTTGTTTTCTCTCCTGGACCATCTGCTGAACTTCAGCCTCCATCTTCCCCAGCTTGGCCATCTTCACTTCATATTCCACCTTTAGAGGTATAGCATGATGGAACCTGTGGTCTGTCTCTGTGCAGATCTGACACACACAAAACTGGTCATTCATGCAAAAGAGCTCCAGTAGTTGATTGTGTTTCTTACACATTCTGTCTTCCAGACGGTCCATAGGCTCGACCAGCCGATGTTTCTTCAGGCCTGCGACTCTCTGATGTGGCTCAAGGTGGGTTTGGCAGTAAGAGATAAGACACACTAGACAGGACTTCACGGCCTTCAGCTGGGTCCCAGTACAGACGTCACATGGAACTTCTGCTGGTTCAACACATGGCTGCACTTTTACTTGTACGGATGTTCTACACTGAGCGGCCATCTCTGATAAAAGGGTATTGACCTGTAGATAAGGTCTAGTTTGGAACAGATGGTTGCAAGTAGGACAATTGTAGTTTTGTTTTTTATGCCAGAACTTTGTAATACAGGTCCTGCAGAAGTTGTGTCCACATCGTGTAGAAACTGGGTTTCTGAACACATCCAGACAGATGGAACATAAAAGGTTATCTTCAGTACAGGATGTTTTAGCAGAGGCCATTCCTAGACACAGATGACAAGGTTTATGTATCAAGCATTTTCAATACGTTAAATTCTATAACGGGTAGCAAGGTGTTAACTTATCTCGAAGTTGTGCTGTTATTCTCACCTTGCTGTGGTTTCTGTCTTTCAGACTATTTGTTAAAAAAAATTGATTTATTTTCCTCCTGAAAGAGAGAACTGCTTCCACTTCGGGTAGCTTTGGTTCCTATGAATGTTAGATTTAGTTTCCTGATCAAGACATCCTCTACTCTCCTCCCCTAACACCTGACTCCTCCCCTAACACCTGACTCCTCCCCTAACACCTCCCTCCTCCCCCAACACCTGGCTCCGCCCCCACAGACACACAATTCACTGATTGGGTTTGGCCACATTAATTTACGTTGTAGGCTACTCCAAATGCATTGAAGTGCGTGCAAATATGTTCAATTTTTTAAAGACAAAACACAGACCAAGAGCTGTTTTAACCTGAGACAATGTGGTGATTTAATGGTGATATGCCTCTGTAACTGGGATTAAGAGTTATACAAAAACAATTGACTTGAATTTACTTTCCCCGAGGCTGGAATTTTCTACAGTCCTCGTAAAAACCTCCCTCTTCATGTATGTCCATTGTCCAGGTTATATGTGCTATAATTGTTTGTGATTTAATATTGAGTTAACGCTGGTAGTTAAATAAGGCTCATCTCTAACCTCATAAAACAGCTGCATCATGTGGCTCAGGGTAGGGCAGAAGAACCAGACCAACAAGTTCACTAGGTAGCACGTAACATTAAGGTACACATATTCGGCAATAACTAGGTGCTTATTAATATGCCTAGTAGTAACATACTGACCCTTTATTAGTAATTATTAGACACATATTAATACCGTATTCTGTGTAACCTTATTTTACTCCATTAATTAAGATTTCACCCAATATAACCTCCTAATTATTGTTTAATTACTGCCGTTATTGGATATGAGTAACGATGCTAATAACCAAGGCATCATTGGGGCCTTGTAAAGGGGCAATACCACAAGAATAGGTATTCCTTCTTTATTACTCTGAATTAGTATAGTCTATTCGTATGGAATACAACCCAAACCTACAAGTGGTAATATTACCCATATTAACTATTAATTAAGTCTTAAATCAAAATATGTTCCCTATTCTAAAGTGGGGTCTTGCAATCTCTTCGCATTCAGTAAAGTCATTACAGCATACAACTAGTAGTTAGAATCCAGGTTAATTTGTTTTGAATTGCAAACAGTAAAGGCATACAGAAAAGACTTAAAATGGCATTCAGGTTACTGCACTGAACCAAAACAACGTACGAAGACAAAACCAGGTCCCCAGGTCAATTATTTAATTTCAAGCATAACATAACTATAGGCTTGTGTATCAATGCCAGTTACAGCACAGAGGTGCTTACAATGCAATAAATCAGCAAACAAAAAAATATAGAAAAATAAGACCGAAATTTGTTTCACACTGGATATTTTTTTCGTATGTCATGGAAAAGCATTCCATAGTGGTCCACTCAATAACATCTAAGAGATCTTTCAGGATATATTGTGTACGGTTTCCTCTTAGTCACCACATAGTTGATTTGCACATTCCCCAAAGTCACTCAGGGTTTTGTGTGTGCACCTGTAATTGGATCAACAAAACATTCTCTACGGTTAACAGTTAGATGAGTGTAACCTTCATCATGAAGACGGCGGTATGATATACATCTATCTGAAATGTTGGAGCTTCCTTGACAAATGTGCATATTTATGATGGGGAGGGGATGACTGGCTGAGCGGTGAGACACTATCTTCCTGTCCTTCTTGATGCCCAACATTCCAAACACCCGGAACTCCAGAGACTTGCCCGTCCTCTGTACTGAAATTCCCCTAACCAGTCATCATTATTGTTATGGCATGAATGTGTAATGAAGTACTGAAACAACAACATCAATGACGACCTTAATAAAAAAGAGAATGTTGCTGTAATCATAGTATAAAAGATTAGGGAATGAATCAAGGCTCAACATTTCAAGTGTTTTCTCAAGAATGTATCTTAAGGAAGAGCAGCACAGGAAAAATGTGTCATTTCTTAAAATGAGCCTTACTCTCCCCCATCATAATGATAACTAGATCTAATGAAATAATAATATGATAGGCTACACTACAGATTGACACAATATCTTTACAACATATTTAGGGCATCTAGTGGCATGTTTACATCTGCATTCAGTGTTCCAAAAGGCCTTGTTCATTAACCACCTGTTAAACCTCATGGCTTCTTTGGGGCACTCTCTAAACTGTATTCGGCTTAAGCACTAATGCTGAGACACCATGATGTATTCCAGGCTAAGCAATGCACACCAACATGACGACCAGTCCGGTTTCACATTTCCTGTTAGAAGCAAGAATACGTGGGTGGTTTTAGTTTAGTGAGAGGGTGAGTTCGGGCTCCACTTGCCATTTTGACCTAATGTAATATATATATTTTACAATGATTGCCGTAGCCGTCAAGATCTGTGCTAGCGGTGCAAATGTGCTAGCCGCTATGTAAACAGCACTCGGTGGGCCATAGTTGCCTAGCCTTAATTAGGTGAGTGCTGCATGCAGCGCTCAACTATTGTTCTACGTAAGTTTTATTATTTTTTTCTTGATTATTCTCTGCAAACTTTGGGACCTATCTCCTTCCTAAATTTTTCACCTTGAAATTCCATTCAAATTGTTAAATATTCAGAATAGTTTGGAATCGCGCGCTTCATTTCAGATTTTTTTAATATTTGACACTTTTTAAGTGTATTTAAGATGCATAAAATATTATCTTTCTTTAACATTGGAGTCAATGGGAGGCCTCTGGTACTGCAACTGTTTAATTTTCATTCAACCATTAAACAAATGTACATACTTGAATCTTCAATAATAACCTAACGGAATTTCGATATAATTTAAACTTTTTAGTTTTAATTTCATACCGGCTTCATTTTCAGTTGGTCTCATGTATTTACGTTGACGCTAGAGCTTGAGGACGTTCAGCAGTGTTTCCAGATTGGGTGTTTTTTCCCACTGGTTTTGGCTGCTTTTGGAGGAGGTTCAGGCAGTGTTGCCAGATTGGGCTGTTTTTCCCGCTCTATTGTGCTACTTTTAATCACACACCGGCTCGCTATTCTTTTAAAGGCACACACACCCACAACCACACACGTGCACACACACACGCACACACACACACGCACACACACACACACGCACACGCACACGCACACGCACACAAACACTCTAACACACTCTCACACACAATAACATAATTCACCACACCACTGCTATCTATCCTCGTTCAAAAAATGCGGAATTCCAACTATGACACTCCAGTGATCGACATGACTATCCACCAGTCTATGTTTACTAGCCGCCTGCTATCTTAATGCATTGCAAGCACCTCTGTGTTGTAACTGGCAATGATGCACAAGCCTATAGTTATGTAAAAAAAAAAAAAAAGGAGAGAATAAGAATCCTATTTTAGACAATAGGGTTGCAGTAATAAAGTAACTTGCAGTCAAGTTGTGAAGGAAAACCAAACATTCTGTTGGAGCTGGTCCCAACCCACTACCAGAATAAAGAAAATGCATTCTGGCTGACGTCTGGTAGACAGTAGCCCTCCATTGAGGGGCGGGGCTTGAATGCAGATCAGGTTTTCACCGTCTCTGGGATGGTGCCAGAACATTTGATTGACGTTGCCTGATAACCCGAAACTGCCAGTATCAGTTAAAGCGTGCAGTAGCATGGGTTTAGTAGAGGGTCATTTGAGGGCATATTTACATACGTTATTAAAATGTTAGGCATTTAAATTGAGATTTGGACCAGGATCAATCCACAACACTACTATGTAAACCACTACATCACCTTTCATCAAAAAAGCAACAAAAAACCAGGGCAAACTTTTTGTGTTTGGTGGCTATGATTTCATAATATAAGGTTCTTTATTTCCCTTTTATTTACACAAACACAGGACACGCACACACACAAACAGGGGTCACCATACCAACAACTCAGCATGAAATCAAAGTCAGTCTCTCTCTCTCTCTCTCTCTCTCTCTCTCAATTAAATTAAATTCAAAAAAGCTTTATTGGCCTGAGGAATATAAATTTGCCAAAGCTGGTGAACAATAAAATAAACAGTGTATTAAAATAAAAAGGTAGGGTATATGTTATAATAATAATAAGTATGAACCGTTAAATACCGTAAAATATCTTTACATATCAAATGATATACTATAAAATTACTTAAAAAGTTAAAATGTGCGATATTATAAAAATTACAAAAATTCCAGTATCTTGTATACACAGATAAGTTAAAGATACACAAGATACTCTCTCTCTCTCTCTCTCTCTCTCGCCCTCTAAACCCTAAGCCCTTAGTGGACGTTATAACGCTTCAGACGACACAACATTTAACTAAAACAAGGGTTAGATGGGTAGCAAGGAGTGGATTTCCCTTGGGTGCCGCTCCTCCCAACGTTTTATTTTCTCCGCTTTGAGCTCGCAAGAAAGGCCAAGTCTGCTGGCGGTGTGATGCGCTGCACATGCTACTTATATTTGAGTTTGGTTAAACGCTGACTCAACAATTCCAGGAATCCTTTGGGTGATTTGAATCGCTAGTACCTGGTGGAGCTTGGCAGTTGGTGCCGCACCTTCAGAAAACCACAGAACGGCCCGTAGTTCACTGAAGGATCTGCATTCATAAATTCAGGACTTTTAATCGATAATTCAACATCTTTTGTACACCATTTATAGATCGGTTTGCATTATTTCTATTCGCTGACTCCCTCTCTAGGTGAAACACCTGCTGGTTCAGGCACCACCTCTGATTAGCTGATAGGGGGACCTGGTCCCCTGCTGGTTCAGGCACCACCTCTGATTGGCTGATAGGGTGACCCGGTCCCCTGCTGATTAGGCTCTGATGCGACACACCTGTCCTCCTCTTATTGAAGCTGAACTGAAGGGGTGTTCACAGGGGAGCCGGCAGCCCTGCAGCCCCACAATGAACCAGGACTGTTGAGGGGCTCAGGGGACCCGGTTGGTTGGTTTGTTTAGACTCCTCGTCCGAAGGATCCCCAATGTCCTCCCTGAGCAGCCCAGACCTGGGCCTTCATCTCACTGGACGCTCTGGATACAAACGCCTGATAATGGTCAGGTTGTGAGGTATAGTTTGGCGAACATGATCTTCTATAATTGTAGGTGAGAGATGGTTTAGGAACCAGACAGACTAGCCGCACACAACGAGCCATTTTTTTTAATGCCATTGAGATTTTTTATAGCACAAAGAATCGTTCTACAATTCTATGCTTCGATTTTCTTATCTCATCTCGTTCGGCACAGGTAGTTCTTCCTGCAAAGTGTTTCACATTCCTACTTACTTACTTTTTAAACGTAGTATGTATACCGGGAGTAATTCCCTAAAACCAGGCGGTCAGGGGCTTGTCCAAAGCGTGTGACGTCACTCAGCCGGAGTAAACACCATACAGTGGCGGACTCAGACTGTTTGAAGGGCAGGGGCGAAAAAATAAAAAGGGCACATTCTGGACAACATGGGGCCCCTCCAGCGGACACAGCGGCTTTTCTAACTTGATGGTGTTTTGTTCCCCCAACGGAGCCTTAAAGGCAGCGCTGCCTGGAAGGTCCTATCCCCTAACCTTAGCAAGCGCTGCCTTGAAGGTCCCATTCGGGGCACATGTTACATCTCCATGTACCACTTAAAAGAATAGTTGGGTTCCTAATTTAAAGGGGGGGTCTGAGGGTCCTCCCCCAGAAAAATAATTGCTTCAAAGACACTGTTTCCCCTTATTCTAGCGACTTTATAAACACCAAAATGAGTTGTTCCCATCATTGTGCACTTTCACATTTTAGCCAAAGAAAGGAGGATGCCTTACTGGTTTCATCTTTACTAACATTTAAGTAAAAATTAGACTGGAGAAAATTCAATGTGCCGCTACCATACAGTCTTTGACCGCTGACAGCCAGCTACGGAAACATTTAAGGAAGTTTTCCTTCATGTTGAGGTGATAGCTGACCATTATCGTCTCTCTTGCATGAAATGACCTACACTTGAATGATCTTGAACGCTCAAAAAATGTATGTACATTTTAAACCGATTATGCAAACTGAAAATATTAAGTTTTTCTAACTTGGCATCTAATTGCGCTTTTCCACTATGGGTACTGGCATACTCTTAATCCGCTCTTTGCTTCGTTATCCAGTGGAGATTTAAGTACCACTCGATGTAGCTGTTTGTCATGGCGACGCCACATGAAAGCAACGCCTCGCATTCCCCGTTTGTCAGCTACCAAAGAGAGGAACGTCTGCACCTCAATCGCTAACCACGACATGTTTTTTTCGGTTTGCCATATTCTTGCTCCAGAGGGCACATCATCATCATCAGGGGCAACCTAGGGCACTCATTAATTTTTGTTCACGTGTAAAGGGCAGCCAATAAGGCACTTTCTCTCATTTTCACCACCATAGAGGGCACTTTAGCACACTTTTTCAACCATGGGGGCACCAGACGGGCAGAAGGGCACTAGAAGGGCACCAGACGGGCAGAAGAGCACTAGAAGGGCACTATAAGAACCAGACGAGCAGAAGGGCACTATCAGGGCACTAGAAGGGCACTGGAAGGGCACTGGAAGGGCACTAGAAGGACCAGACGGGCAGAAGGGCACTATCAGGGTACTAGAAGGGCAATAGAAGGGCACTATAAGGACCAGACGAGCAGAAGGGCACTATCGGGGCACCAGACGGGCAGAAGAGCACTAGAAGGACCAGACGGGCAGAAGGGCACCATAAGGGCACTCATTAAGGCACGTCAGTGAATTTTCTTGTTCTAGAGGGCACATCATCATAATTTATTGCATGAAGGAGCACCCTAGAGGGCACCTAATCATGTTTTGCACGTGAAAAGGGCAGCCAATAAGGCATTTCCTCTAATTTCCGACACTCTTGAAGGGCACTTTAGCGCGCTTTTTCAACCATTGAGCCACGAGGGGGGGCGGTCGCCCCCCCCGAGCCCCCCCCCCCCCCGAGTCCGCTACTGACACCATATACATGTTGCATTAATTTAACACATTCATGTTATTCATCTACCTGCCTACCTGCCTATAATCTTTCACTTACGTCAATTTTTTTTTTTTTTTTTTTTTCTTGCCGCGTGTTCTACTTGAAGCTCCGAAGTCGACCAGCGTCACCGCACACTTTGAAATAACAACACGTCAAGAGAAGGTAGAAAGCTTCTCCTCCTCCCTCTCCCCTCGGTGCGGTGGTGGGAACAACCAAAGCGCCACGTGAAGCCGTGTGGTTTGCTTCGGTAGTGCCGGGGAACCCTGAGGTGAGAGACAGAGAGACGGCAATCTGACCCATGAGCACCACGCGCCAACCCACTTTACCCTAAAGTCTACACAACCGCAGACATTCACCGCCTTCTACCGGTGAACAACCACGTGACTGCACGTTTCTAAACGGCACCTGCTCAAAGAAGCCCACATGAGGTAATTAAGGACGTCATTAACTAATGAGTGGCAGCTGGCTGTAATTCGTACCTTAATAATGCGATATAATGCAAAAAATAAAAAGAGGACAATTTCTCACAGTATTGTGACATATTAATTGGACTATAAATATTCCCATTATTAATTGGAACATAAATAGTCTTATTAAATGTACTACAAAAGAGTATTATTAGGGGCCCACAAATAACTTTCCGCCCCTCTGTGGTGATACCCACTCCCGCCACTGGGTGTCGCTCATAACACTAATTTTGGGACTGCTGCTTGTATGCGCCAGAGCACAGGTAGTAGACTTTAGCAGAGACAAGTCAAGAGGGTATTTACACACATGTAATGTGTATGCAAGACAATACTTAACCCAATCCTGGATGAGCTAAAAAGGAGAGCAGAGGTAGGAGAGAGGAGGAAGAGAAGAGAGAGGAAGGAGAGAGGAGAAACTAAGAGGAGACGATGGAGAGGAGAGGAGAGGAGAGAGACAAAGTCATGGTACTCACAAACAAGGAGACACATGTTACCCATGTTGGGTTGATGTATGGTGGGCATTAAAAATAATTCGACACCTTAGCTTTTTTTCCATTTTTATTGAAACCATAATGTTTTTACATTTGATTGCTTTGTCATTCATAATTCAGACTTATGAACTGCTAGTAATGTTTAGATGATTATGATATACACATTAATCCTCAAACCATGCTCTACGTAACTGCAACAATTAACAATTATATATATTATTTTATATATACATAGAAGTAAAACTCATATAGAATATATAGAATATATATAGAAGTAAAACTTAAAAAAACTGGAGAAAACAGACAATGAAGAATATAATGTTATCTAATAATTTACAATGGGTTATATTTTATAATATTCAGGGTTCACTTCCTTCTGAATCTCTCGTTGTTAAATGCCAGCAGTACAACATGAATGCAGAGCTCTCAGATCTCACATAGTATAGATTCTAATTCAAGAAACATAATCAGTTGTTTGGGTTGTTTTTATTTTATTATCCAAACAAAGGTCCTAGTCTGTTTGATTGACACGTGAGATGATCAGGGGGGCAGAGTTTGTACCTTCATAATCATAGTTACATGGACAGAGGAATGGATAGAGAGGCTCACTAAAGGTGCAGCCAGTAGCAGAGTAGAGATGAACCCTGGCTTCCACATCATAGAAGGAGACCAGACCCTCATCATAATCAACAAACACCCCCACCTTCTGGATCTCAGCTCTCAGAGGGACACGGACAGGCGGGAAATCAGTAAATACCAAACCCTTCTTCCATCCATCCAAGAAAAGAGACCAGTAACCCGTCTCAGGGGTCTTTAAGCTCTCACCTTTTCTGTCGATGGACTCTCTGGCCACTCCTATATACCATGCAGTATTGTCTTTACTCTGGACCTCAAAGTAAAATCACCCTGCGGAGAAGCTCTGCCTTGTGAGAACATGTATATACTTTGTAAATCTCTTAGGGTTGCCTGGGACTTCCTTCTCTACAACTCCATCACGTACTAGTTTCCCATCTTTAGACAGGATGAGCCTGGGATGGGCTGTATCAGGATCCAGAGTAACATCTACTTCATACTGCTGGACACTCTTCAGTTCAGCATCACACAGCTTCTTCATCTCCATGTTCAGTGTCTCCTCCAGCTGATCCAGGGATCTCCTCAAGGTCCCTACGTATGACGGAGGACGGACCTCCACCGTCGTCCAGTCCCTGGTGGGTGGAGGATCCGTCAGGGATCTGAAGGCCTGGAGGAAGTGGAAGTGGTCTTCAGTGTGTGAGAGCGGCTTCACTTTTGAGCTTTTATTGGTCAGATCTTCTATTTCCTGCTCAAGCTCTTTGATGAGGTCTTCAGCTTGTTTCTCTGTGTCTTTCAGTCTCTCTTTAACCATTTGGTTGAGATCCTCCTGGCACTTTTCAATTTGGTGCATCAGAGCAGTGAGGACCTGCACACTTCCCGCTATCTCTCTTGCTGCGTCTGCTTTGCTGCGTTTGACTGTGTCTTTAATCTCCTCAATCTTTTGTTTTCTCTCCTGGACCATCTGCTGAACTTCAGCCTCCATCTTCCCCAGCTTGGCCATCTTCACTTCATATTCCACGTTTAGAGGTACAGCATGATGGAACCTGTGGTCTGTCTCTGTGCAGATCTGACACACACAAACCTGGTCATTCATGCAAAAGAGCTCCAGTAGTTGATTGTGTTTCTTACACATTCTGTCTTCCAGACGGTCCGTAGGCTCGACCAGCCGATGTTTCTTCAGGCCTGCGACTCTCTGGTGTGGCTCCAGGTGGGTTTGGCAGTAAGAGATAAGACACACTAGGCAGGACTTCACGGCCTTCAGCTGGGTCCCAGTACAGACGTCACATGGAACTTCTGCTGGTTCAACACATGGCTGCACTTTTACTCGTACGGATGTTCTACACTGAGCGGCCATCTCTGATAAAAGGGTATTGACCTGTAGATAAGGTCTAGTTTGGAACAGATGGTTGCAAATAGGACAATTGTACTTTTGTTTTTTATCCCAGAACTTTGTAATACAGGTTCTGCAGAAGTTGTGTCCACATCGTGTAGAAACTGGGTTTCTGAACACATCCAGACAGATGGAACATAAAAGGTTATCTTCAGTACAGGATGTTTTAGCAGAGGCCATTCCTAGACACAGATGACAAGGTTTATGTATCAAGCATTTTCAATACGTTAAATTCTATAACGGGTAGCAAGGTGTTAACTTATCTCGAAGTTGTGCTGTTATTCTCACCTTGCTGTGGTTTCTGTCTTTCAGACTATTTGTTAAAAAAAATTGATTTATTTTCCTCCTGAAAGAGAGAACTGCTTCCACTTCAGGTAGCTTTGGTTCCTATGAATGTTAGATTAAGTTTCCTGATCAAGACGTCCTCTGCTCTCCTCCCCTAACACCTGACTCCTCCCCTAACACCTGACTCCTCCCCTAACACCTGCCTCCTCCCCTAACACCTGCTCCGCCCCCACAGACACACAATTCCCTGGTTGGGTTTGGCCACATTAATTTATGTTGTAGGCTACTCCAAATGCATTGAAGTGTGTGCAAATATGTTACATTTTTTAAAGACAAAACACAGACCAAGAGCTGTTTTAACCAGAGACATTGTGGTGATTTAATGGTGATATGCCACGGTAACATGGATTAAGAGTAATACAAAAACAATTGACTTGAATTAACTTTCCCAGAGGCTGGTATTTTCTACAGTCCTCATAAAAACATTATATAATAATAATAGTTATATAGCAATATAACCTCCAAATTATTGTTTAATTACTGTAAATAAAGCCGTTATTGGATATGAGTAACGATGCTAATAACCAAGGCATCATTGGGGCCTTGTAAAGGGGCAATACCACAAGAACAGGTTTTCCGTCTTTATTACTCTGAATTTGTATAGTCTATACTTATGGAATACAACCCAAACCTACAAGTGGTAATATTATCCATATTAACTATTAATTAAGTCTTATTAAATCAAAATATGTTCCCTATTCTTAAGTGGGGTCTTGTTCATGTGTAACTCACAAATACTTTAACACTTATTAACAAACATGTTCACTATTCTAAAGCTGCAATCTCTTCGCATTTAGGTAAGTCATTACAGCATACAACTAGTAGTTAGAATCCAGGTTAATTTGTTTTGAATTGCAAACAATAAAGGCATACAGAAAAGACTTAAAATGGCATTCAGGTTACTGCACTGAACCAAAACAACGTACGGAGACAAAACCAGGTCCCCAGGTCAATTATTTAATTTCAAGCATTAGATAACTATAGGCTTGTGTATCAATGCCAGTTACAGCACAGAGGAGCTTACAATGCAATAAATCAGCAAACAAAAAAAGATAGAAAAATAAGACCGAAATTTGTTTCAGACCGGATATTTTTTTCGTATGTCATGGAAAAGCATTCCCAGTGGTCCACTCAATAACATCTAAGTGATCTTTCAGGATATATTGTGTACGGTTTCCTCATAGTCTCCACATAGTTGATTTGCACATTCCCCAAAGTCGCTCAGGGTTTTGTGTGTGCACCTGTAATTGGATCAACAAAACATTCTCTACGGTTAACAGTTAGATGAGTGTAACCTTCATCATGAAGACGGCGGTATGATATACATCTATCTGAAATGTTGGAGCTTCCTTGACAAATGTGCCTATTTATGATGGGGAGGGGATGACTGGCTGAGCGGTGAGACACTATCTTCCTGTCCTTCTTGATGCCCAACATTCCAAACACCCGGAACTCCAGAGACTTGCCCGTCCTCTGTACTGAAATTCCCCTAACCAGTCATCATTATTGTTATGTCATGAATGTGTAATGAAGTACTGAAACAACAACACCAATGACGACCTTAACAAAAAAGAGAATGTTGCTGTAATCATAGTATAAAAGATCAGGGAATGAATCAAGGCTCAACATTTCAGGTGTTTTCTCAAGAATGTATCTTAAGGAAGAGCAGCACAGGAGTAATATCATGTCATTTCTTAAAATGAGCCTTACTCTCCCCCATCATAATGATAACGAGATCTAATGAAATAATAATATGATAGGCTACACTACAGATTGACACAATATCTTTACAACATATTTAGGGCATCTAGTGGCATGTTTACATCTGGATTCAGTATTCCAAAAGGCCTTGTTCATTAACCACCTGTTAAGCCTCATGGCTTCTTTGGGGCACTCTCTAAACTGTATTCGGCTTAAGCACTAATGCTGAGACACCATGATGTATTCCAGGCTAAACAATGCACACCAACATGACGACCAGTCCGGTTTCACATTTCCTGTTAGAAGCGAGAATACGTGGGTGGTTTTAGTTTAGTGAGAGGCGAAGTTCGGGCTCCACTTGCCATTTTGACCTAATTTAATATATATCTTTTACAATGATTGCCGTAGCCATCAAGATCTGTGCTAGCGGTGCAAATGTGCTAGCCGCTATGTAAACAGCACTCGGTGGGCCACTAGTTGCCTCGCCTTAATTAGGTGAGTGATGCATGCAGCGCTCAACTATTGTTCTACATAAGTTTTATTCATTTTTTCTTGATTATTCTCTGCAAACTTTGGGACCTATCTCCGTCCTCAATTTTTCACCTAGAAATTCCATTGAAATTGTAAAATATTCAGAATAGCTTGGAATCGCGCGCTTCATTTCAGATTTTTTAAATATTTTACACTTTTTAAGATATTCTACTTTAAAATATTATCTTTTTTTTAACATTGGAGTCAATGGGAGGCCTCTGGTACTGCAACTGTTTAATTTTCAACCGTTTCCCTTAATTCAACCATTAAACAAATCTCCACACTTGTATCTTCAATAATATCCAAACGGAATTTCGATATCATTTAAACTTTTTAGTTTTAATTTCATACCGGCTCCATTTTCAGTTGGTCTCATGTATTTACGTTGACGCTAGAGCTTGAGGACGTTCAGCAGTGTTTGCAGATTGGGTGTTTTTTCCCGCTGGTTTTGGCTGCTTTTGGAGGAGGTTCAGGCAGTGTTGCGAGATTGGGCTGATTTTTCCCGCTCTATTGTGCTACTTTTAATCACACACCAGCTCGCTATTCTCTTAAAGGCACACACACCCACAACCACACACGCGCACACACACACACACACACACACACACA
Source organism: Gadus chalcogrammus (assembly GCF_026213295.1). Lineage (NCBI taxonomy): Eukaryota > Metazoa > Chordata > Actinopteri > Gadiformes > Gadidae > Gadus > Gadus chalcogrammus. The sequence goes on along the minus strand of NC_079415.1, from coordinate 30,507,124 downwards.
CACACACACACACACACATACACATACACATACACATACACACACACACACACTCTAACACACAATAACATAATTCACCACACCACTGCTATCTATCCTTGTTCATTTACTTGACAGGGAAGGAGGAAAAAACGCAGAAAAAAATGCGGAATTCCAACTATGACACTCCAGTGATCGACATGACTATCCACCAGTCTGTGTTTACTAGCCGCCTACTATCTTAAGTAGGCGTTGCAAGCACCTCTGTGTTGTAACTGGCAATGATGCACAAGCCTATAGTTATGTAATGCTTAAAATTAAAATAATTGACCGTGGGACCTGGTTTTGTCTTTGTACTTGGTTTTGGTTCAGTGCAGTAACCTGAATGCCATTTTGAATCTTTTCTGTATATTGCTTGACGGTTTGCTATTCAAAATTAATAAACCTGCATTAATGATATCTTGGCTGTCTTCTAACTACTAGTCTGCTGTAATGACTTAACTAACTGTGAAGAGGGTGCAACTTTAGGAGAGGGAACATATTTTGATTTAATAAGACTTAGTTAATAGTTAATACAGGTCATATTACCACAAACTATACTAATTCAGAGTAATAAAGAGGCAATTACTTTTCTTGTGCTATTGCCCCTTTACAAGGCCCCAATGATGCCTTGGTTATTAGCATTGTTACTCATACCCAATAACGGCTTTATTGACAGTAATTCAACAATAATTAGGAGGTTATATCGGGTGAAATCTTAATTGATGGAGTAGTAAGGGTGAAATAAGGTTATACAGAATAAGGTATTAATATGTGTCTAATAATTACAAAAAAAGGGCCAGTATGTTACCAATAGGCCTATTAATAAGCACCAAGATAATGGAAAATATGTGTACCTTAATATAAAGTGTTACCCTTCACTATTCAGAGACAACACAGTCAATGCCAGTGCAGGGACAGCAAAACAAACCTAAAATCTGCCATGGAATTTAACAATTATGCTTAACACTTCAGACGACACAACATTTAACACAAATGAGGGTTAGATGGTTAGCAAGGAGTGGATTTCCTTTGGGTGCCGCTCCTCCCAAATTCTCCCTAACGTTTTATTTTCTTCGCTTTGAGCTCGCAAGAAAGGCCAAGTCTGCTGGCGGTGTGATGCGCTGCACATGCTACTTATATTTGAGTTTGGTTTTCATTTTAATAAACGGTGACTCAACAATTCCAGGAATCCTTTGGGTTATTTGAATCGCTAGTTCCTGGTGGAGCTTGGCAGTTGGTGCCGCACCTTCAGAAAACCACAGAACGGCCCGTAGTTCACGGAAGGATCTGAATTCATAAATTCAGGACTTTTAATCGATAATTCAACATCTTTTGTCCACCATTTATAGATCGGTTTGCATTTTTTTCTATTTGATGACTCCCTCTCTAGGTGAAACACCTGCTGGTTCAGGCACCACCTCTGATTGGCTGATAGGGTGACCCGGTCACCTGCTGATTAGGCGCTGATGCGACACACCTGTCCTGGGCTTAGGACTGTTGAGGGGCTCAGGGGACCCGGTTGGTTGGTTTGTTTAGACTCCTCGTCCAAAGGATCCCAAAAGTCCTCCCTGAGCAGCCCAGACCTGGGCCTTCATCTCACTGGACGCTCTGCGTACAAACGCCTGATAATGGTCATGTTTTGTTGCATTTGGCAAACATGATTTTCTATAGTTGTAAGTGAGAGAAGGTTTAGGAACCATACAGAATAGCCTCATACAACTAGTCTTGTTTTTAATGCCATTGAGACTTCGTATAGCACCAAAAAAAAAATCAATGTTTTTTTTTTCTTATCCCATCTCAAGTAGTTCTTCCTGCAAAGTCTTTCACAATTTAACTTCTTTTTAAATGGAGTATGTACGGCGGGGGTGATTCCCTAAACCAGGCGGTCGGTGGCTTGTCCAAAGCGGGTGACGTCCACTCAGCTGGAGTTCAGCACCTTGGAGAGCGACAGCAGAAGACGTCTCCCACTCTGTCTGCTGGGGCTATCCTCGACACACCTGCCACCCAGTGGCGTCTTTGCATTAGGGGCCAGTGGGGCACGGCCCCACCAGAGAACGCTGCTGTGCAGGGCACGATTATACTTTTATTTTTTCAAAAATGTCATTGAGCATAAGTTAATAATACATTAATTGTTAATAATTAATTATATGTCTGCAGTTTTAATTTGATGAACGCAATTGTTGTAGTGTAGTAGTTGTGTGTGAAATAGTTCGTTGCTCCGTCTCGTCTGTTCCGCTCAGTGGGGCCCAGCCGAGATGGCCCTGTCTGCTGCAGTGTAGAAAACTGGTGCTGTTGCGCGAGCAAGCGCGTGCGCAGCGCCCGCTTCTGTTTCGGCGGTGGGGCCAGAAGTTTAGGGCCCCAAAGCTCTTCTCATTGGCTGATTTGTAGAAAGGGCGGGTTTACGGCGGGCCGATCAGATCTTGCTAGCTAGCTAACGTAGTTACTGTTACAGTTACAGTTACTGTTACAGTAAATAACAACAAATGGACGTTTCATTCATTAAATGATGAATCGTGTTGAGTATCTGTCTCAAGTGAGATTTAGCACTTGAACAGAAGTTGGAGATAAAACGTTTGGGACCACATCGCCCGACGGATTTAATCATTATTCAAGAGGGAAAGGACAAGAATAGATCGTTCAACCAGGAGTGGTTCAAGCGGAAAAAAATGCTTGTGTTTCACCTCAGCCACACAAAGGAGACCAGACAGCACTGTCCTTAAAGCACAGGTAATTACCATCTTAGCCCAAACTTACTTAAATTTTCACCCAGGATTATCCAGGTCTGAATAGGCAACCACTCTATCAGGCTAGATTCATTGTTAATTGTACAGTATGGTGGCCTGCAAACTTAATACAACTTAAACCATACTTCTTCTTTTTTTGGTATATTGTGAGTGGTGGCTTTGTATATTGATTGCTGTGTAAAGGGTGTGCGCCGTTGTGTTTTTATTGTTGCCACGTTGTTGATTTCTTGAGTTTTGATATTGTGAGATCTTGAACGCTGCCATTTGGTGGTGCTATTGCTATAATAGCCTAATATATGTCGTCAGATTCGCGTTTGAGTGATGGCATTATTCAGCAGCAATTTTGGTCCCCTCTGTCACTTGCTACTGTTTTTGTTGTGATGGTAGTAATATGTGGTATTTCTGGATTGCGTTATAATATTTTCCTGCATGGGCCCCACCAGAGTTTCCAAACCAAAATCGCCACTGCTGCCACCAAAGGCGCGTTCACGCTCCTGGTGATAACGAGACGGCTCGCCAGTGATGACGCTCACGCCAGACTTGCCATTGATATCACCCGTGATATGATGGTTGATTCTTTTATATTAAGTAAAACGTTAATGTTCCGCCATGTTCATGTGCGTCACTAGCAAACCTTACGTCACCATCTGGGCAAGTCTGTTATCAAAATTTGGCCCGATTTGCCGAACCGAAGTAGAATTATAACAGCGTCATGAGGTGTCATTCACGCGAACTTTCCGATTTTCATTTGAATCAACGATGCAATGCCAATAATGTGTGTATATAACTGTGTGTGAGAACGAGACTGCAGACGATTCTCACCTGAACGGCTGATCAAAATAAATGAAGATAAAAATTAAGTAGTTTGTACCTTAATCATGCGATAAAATGCAAAAGAAAAAGAGAATCATTTCTCACAATATTAAATAAATAGTCAATTTAGGTGTACTACAAAATAGTAGGATTAGGGGCCCACAAAGAACGTCCCGCCCCTCTGTGGTGATACCCGCTCCCGCCACTGGGTGTCGCTCATAACATTGATTATGGGACTGCTGCTGGGATGCCCCAGGGCACAGGAAGTAGACTATAGCAAAGACAAGTGAAACTTGTATTTACACACATGAGAGAGGATGAAGAGAAGAGATTGGAAGGACAGAGGAGAAACTAAGAGGAGAGGATGGAGAGGAGAGGAGAGCTGACAAGACAAAGTCACGGTACTCACACAGATGAGGAGAATCATTACATGTAGTCAATGAGACCTTTGTGTAAGTGTGTTACACATGTTGGGTTGTTGTATGGTGGACATTAAAAATTTAACGACTCCTTAGCTTTTTTCCATTTTTATTTAAATCTTTAAAGTGTTGCCATGGATTCATACATTTTATTGTGTTCATTCATGATTCAGAAGAAAAGTACTGATCCGATTATTATGGTGCAGTGCACATTAATCCCTGAAACTAGTTCTACATAACTTCAAACATAAGCACTTGTATAGCAGTAACCTTTAAAAAAAAACATGAGAAAAAAACAATGAAGAATATCCTGTACTGTAATAATTAACAATGGGTTATGTTTGATGATAGTGAGGGATATTTTAATGAAATGTTTGTTAAATTACAGCAGTAAGACATTAATGCACTTCTCTCAGATATCATATAGAGTTTATAATTCAAGAAACATTGTTTGAATATATTTTTATTAAACAAAGGTCCACAAAGTGTTTTATATATTGCACAACTTGAAAAAATACTCAATCTGAGGCTCCAGAAACAAATATGTGATATTTCCAAATTAGATATATGGACAGACGGGACAGACGGACAGGCAGGCAGAAAGAGGGGGAGAGCCCTAAGCCCTCTATAGGACAAGGAAACTTACCACTAAAACCAAGAGGGAAGGAACCCAGAGACAGACCCCAGAAGAGGGATCCTCCATCCCCTGAAGCTCGTATTTTCAGTCTTTTGTGGTACCCCGCTCCCCCAATGAGCCGGGTTCCAGGTAAGAATCACACGTTAAGCGAGGGTTAAGCCGAAATCGGCATTTATTGCATACATCTTAGACAATAATATAATCGCGGTCTCTAGGGCCTCCGTGAGCCTCTAGTCGCTCGGGGACCTGAGCGCTTCCTTCCTCCTCGCTCCCGTTCCTGCCAAATGCGAGTCCTCGTGCTCCTTTTAAAGTGTCTTCCTGGCTGTCCAGTCAGGTGTCTCCCATCTCGCTGATTGGGGTTCAACGGGAGTTCTCCGTCGGTGGCTGGTGGATGACGATAGTATTTGCCGTCCGTCTGGACCAAGTTTAAGGGGTGATACGCCACACTCCTCCACCACTTGATTAGGCCCCCGGTAGTAGGGGAACCCGCCCAGGCAGTTATCGCGTCGGGACAAGGCGTCAGCGTCGGTCTGCTCGCGGCGGTCCTGGTTGCCCGTTAGGTCCTGCAGCTTGCGGTTCCTCTCCTTGTCCGCTGCCTTCAGCTTCTCGTGCTCCGCCCTCAAGCGCTCCTGCTCCAGAGAGATCTTCTGGTTCCGATCCTGCAGCTCTGTGATCTACTTCTCCTTGCCGTCCAGCTCGTCCCTCAGTCTGCTGATCTGCTTCTGGTGGGCCTCCCTGTGAGGCATGATCTGCTTCTTGTGGGCCTCCCTGTGAGGCACGATCTGCTTCTGGTGGGCTATCGGACAATCCCTCCCGATCAGGAGCGGCACTGGGAGGTGTGCTACGATCCCTGCCCTAGCCGTGAACACCCCCTGTGGTGTCCAGATGACTACATGGCAGGTCCCGTAGGTTCGGGTGTCCCCGTGTACACCTCCATGGGCGGAGGAGGGTGACCACGCTGCCGGTGTCCAATATGGCCTGCGTCTCTTTATTCATAACCCTTGCAGGTCCCTCTCTCTTGCGACGGCGACGGCGGCGTCTCTTGCGGCGGCGGCGTCTCTTGCGGCGGAGGCGTCTCTTGCAACCCTCCCCTCTCTCTTTGTGTCCAGGTTATACATGCTATTATGGTTTATGATTTGATATTTAGTCAACACTGGTAGTTTATTTTAGGCTTATCTCCCATACTAAATGTGTTTGCGTACGAGTCCGCTTGAGTTTTACCAGAACGAACGATCAAAATAAATGCGGTGGTGGGAACAACTAAAGCACCACGTGTATGGCGACACATTAGTACCATAAAGCACTCATGTGATAAAACATGCATTTGGGCGTATTATATCATATCACACGCGTAGATATTAATTGCGAGCGCGCAAATTATCTCTGCGCGCGCGCGCACTCAGAGCGCTACTCCCCGAGCGAGGAAAACAGCTCCTCGAGAGCATTACCTCGTTGCAAGCGAGAGCGGGATATAACTTTGGTCGCACCAAACAGCCTCAGCCTCTCGCGAATGATATTCTGCTCTCGCGCGCAAATTTAGTTTTGGCACTATGGGGTTTCTGAAGCGCGATATTTGATTGACAGCCCTCCTCAGCCCTCCTCTCATTCAATTCTGAATTGTACGGTAAATGGCTGAAACGATAGTTACGTATTGTAACATTAGATTCTATGAGTATAGGCGCAGCAATGACAGCAGTACAACATTAATGCAGTTCTCTCAGATCTCACATAGTAGAGATTATATTTCAGGTAACAACAATTAGTTGTTTTGGTTGTTTGATTATTTTATCATCAAACAAAGGTCCTAGTCTGTTTGATGGACAGGTGAGATGATCAGGGGGGCAGAGTTTATACCAAATTCATGATCACATGGACAGAGTAATGGATAAAGAGGCTCACTGAAGGTGCAGCCAGTAGCAGAGTAGATACAAACCCTGGCTTCCACATCATAGAAGGAGACCAGACCCTCATCATAATCAACAAACACCCCCACCTTCTGGAGCTCAGCTCTCAGAGGGAGACGGACAGCAGGGTCATCTCTAAATACCAACCCATCCTTTTTGAAGTGAAAAGTCCAGTAACCCATTTTTGGGGTCACTATGATCCGTTCTTTTCTGGTAATGGACTCTCTGGCCACTCCTAAACACCATTCAGTCTTGTCTTTAACCTGGACCTCAAAGTAAAAACTCCCAGAGAAGTTCTGCCTCGTGAGAACATACATTTGATGTTTAAATCTCTTAGGGTTGTCTGTGAGTTTCTTCCTTACACCTCCATAATATACTTGTTTTCCATCCTCAGTCAGGATGAGCTTGGGATGAGCTGTATCAGGATCCAGAGTCACATCTACTTCATACTGCTGGACCCTCTTCAGTTCAGCATCACACAGCTTCCTCATCTCCATGCTCAGTGTCTCCTCCAGCTGATCCAGGGATCTCCTCAAGGTCCCTACGTATGACGGAGGACAGACCTCCACCGTCGTCCAGTCCCTGGTGGCTGGAGCGTCCTTCAGGGATCTGAAGGCCTGGAGGAAGTGGAGGTGGTCTTTAGTGTGTGAGAGCTGCTTCCCCTCTGAGCTTCTATTGGTCAGATCTTCTATTTCCTGCTCCAGCTCTTTGATGAGGCCTTCAGCTTGTTTCTCTGTGGATTTCAGTCTCTCTTTAACCATTTTGTTGAGATCATCCTGGCACTTTTCAATGCAGCGCATCAAAGCGGCGAGGACCTGTACACCATCAGCTATCTCTCTGTCTGCGTCTACTTTGCTGCGTTTGACTGTGTCTTTAATCTCCTGAATATGTCTTTGTCTCTCCTGGATCATCTGCTGAACTTCAGACTCTATCTTCCCCAGCTGGGCCGTCTTCACTTGATATTCCTCCTTTAGAGGTACAACAGGATGTGACTTATGGTCTGTCTCTGTGCAATACTGACACACACACACCTGTTCAGTCTGGCAGAAGAGCTCCAGAAGTCTGTCGTGTTTCTTACACATCCTGTCTTCCAGACGGTCCATAGGCTCGACCAGCCGATGTTTCTTCAGGACTGTGACTCTCTGATGTGGCTCCAGGTGGGGTTGGCAGAACGACATAAAACACACTAGGCAGGACTTCACAGCCTTCAGCGGGGTCCCAGTACAGACGTCACAGGGAACATCTGCTGGTTCAACACAAGGCTGCTCTTCTACTCGTACGGATGTTTTAAACTGAGCGACCAGCTCTGATAAGAGGGTATTGACTCGTGGATAGGGTCTACTTTGAAAAAGCTCGTTGCAAACAGGACATTTGTACCGGACTTGTCCATCCCAGAACTTAGTAATACAGGTTCTGCAGAAGTTGTGTCCACATGGAGTGGAAACTGGACTGCTGAACACATCCAGGCATATAGAACATGAAAAGTTCTCTTCAAACCAGGGAGCGTTTGCACAGGCCATACCTAGACACAGACGACAGGGTTTTTGTATTGAGCAATCCCATTATTTTTGTTATTCCATAATGGCAAAAGTGGTTTTAACTTATCTCAAAGTTGTAATGCTTTACTCACCTTGTTGTTGTTGCTGTCTGTCGGACTATGTAATGCGTGTTATATTTATCCTAGAAGAGAGAACTGCTTACGCGTCGGGGTGCTTTAGGTTTCGTTTCCTCAACATAACGTCATCTCCCCTCCTCCCCTAACACCTGACTCCGCCCCCACGGCACGTGAGTGCACTGCATTAATTCACCGTGTCGGCCTCTTCAAATGCGTTGATGTGTGTTCTCTTCTTTCTGGAGTTAAAGAGAGCCGGTGCAGAACGAGAGGCATTGTGGTGATTTAGTGGTTATAAGCAACTTTAACTGGGATCATCGGTGTAGATCTAATCGGGTTTCCGGGGCTTCCCCGAATTCTTTAAATCCAACCCGATAAAATCCGATTTTCGACAGAAACAGACAACGAGCAGTTTTTTATCGCTACGCTGCTGTAGGAGCTCTCCTCGATGTGCACGCGCACAGTGCACCGTACTAGAGCAGCAGAGCTGAGAGCAGCAGACTGCGACACAGTCTGGTCAGTGGGGGATTTCCTTTTCCTTTTGGAACGTTTGCCCCCTTTGAAGTACTAGTGCACCCCCTGCTGGTAAAAGTAGTTCTGACACACACACACACACACACACACACACACACACACACACACACACACACACACACACACACACACACACACACACACACACACACACACACACACACACACACACACACACATTATAAAGGCAATGAATAAAGAAAAAGTGTAATAAAAAATATTAGTTGTGTTCCCGCTGCTCATGGGCTAGAGTTGGAACAACCACCTTGGAGTGTGTGTGTGTGTGTGTGTGTGTGTGTGTGTGTGTGTGTGTGTGTGTGTGTGTGTGTGTGTGTGTGTGTGTGTGTGTGTGTGTGTGTGGTGTAGGAGGAGGAAGGTGGAGAGGGTGGAGGACAGCTGAGGTCGGGGGTGTAGTTGGCCCGGCCGAGCACATGTTGTCCTTGCTTCTGAGGAGGAGGAGGAAGAGGAGGAGGAGGAGGAAGAGGAGGAGGGGGGGGAGGAGGAGGAATGTTGGGGAGGGGGAGGAGGTAGAGGAGGGGGAGGGGGAAGAGGTGAGGATGAGAGAGGGAGGGGGAGGAGGAGGAGGTGGAAGGGGGGGAGAAAGGGTGGAGTTGGAGGAGGAAGGAGGGGTGAAGGAAAAATAAAGGATGGGTAGGGGGAGTGAGGAGGTGGTGAGGGAGGGAGGAGGAGGGAAAGAGGAGGAGGAGGAGGAGATAAGAGAGAGGAAGAAATAATACCTAAACCCTAGAATAACGACGGCCATCCACAGATATGCTAATGAATACGTAATCACGTGTCAGTGTGAACCTTCTTTTTCTCGTGTCTAACTGAATCAACAAAGTCCTTTTTCGATCAAAGCGTCTGCTAAATGACTCAACAGCCGGTCTCCATGGTGACGGATGATGAAGTATTGGCCCCTTTGGGTGCTGGGCCTGCGGTGCGTCCCTGCCGCCCCGGGCCCAGCTCCGATTGGACGCTGGTCGACAGCGGCGAGCTCGATGAGCGCGGGGAAGACGAAGGCCGGCGCGGCACGCGCTGATGAACCAGCCCATGGCCCAAGGTAGCAGACGCCACCTTGGACGCCACCTTGGGCAGCGAGTTCCTGGCGCCGATGCTCAGCGTTGTCACGGTGATCACCGTGGGGACGCCCAAACAAACAATCAAACAAACAAATAAATAGAATCAACACAGAATGAAGAGGGGTTAGAGTTTGATTCTGTCTCTTCTGTCCAGTTACCTCAGTGTGGTGCCCCGTCTAAAGCTAGGGCCCCACTACACGATGCTTTCAACCTGAAGCGATCACTAAACCATTGAGCAGTGCACATTAACCAGTGGCGTGCACCGCTCAGCCAGTCTGCGGACTCACATGACATGTGCTTAACAATATTTGACTAAACAAATCGAAAATATGCTTACTGTTGAAGTTTGTACACAAATCATCTTTATGCGTAACAATGATTGCAGTTTTTGCCAATTGATTGAACACTACAGACACATGCTTAGACCAAAGTAACACAACTCAAAGTTTTTGTTACAATACCTTGAACACATGTAAGGGTTCTACGCAGCTGTAGAAACTCCCCGATGTGCACGTGCATGCGCATTTACACGCGAGCAGCAGACGGCGATGCAGTCTGGCCAGTGGGGGATTTCCTTTCGCTTTAGGAAAGTTTTCCCTGTTTGAAGAACTAGTTAACGCCCTGCTGGTAAAAGTGGGTCATACACACACACACACACACACACACACACACACACACACACACACACACACACACACACACACACACACACACACACACACACACACACACACACACACACACACACACACACACACACACTGTGGCAACCCCACGCCATTGGCCAGGGGCCAGTCGCTTCAGCACCCTCCCCGTGGACGGGTGGTGGAAGGAAGATACCTCCCCCTCCACCCAGCTGCACTAGAGGGAGCATCAAGCGGGCCCAGGCAATCAAGAACATCGGGGGCACCTGGGGGACGAGGACGAGAGAGGAGCTTTAAGGGCTGGGGACGGAGCAGACGGGAGAGAGGGCTGACCGGGAAGAGACGTGTTGTTGACCCGACGTTACTAAAAAGAACGTTTCCCCCCCCCCCCAGGAGTAAGCCGGAGGCGTCAGGTGCTGTTTCCCCGCCGAGTCGCCGACCCCGAGGAAGGGCTGGACCAGGAGGTACCGCACCCTTATTCCCGATTACGGAAGAACCTTAGTTTGTGTATGATTTCCCTTTTTGTGACTGGACTTAAAATAAAACCTGTTGCACCGCAACCCTGCTTCATTCATTAATTCCCGAATCCCCGCCGCCGACGAAAGGGGTTGCCACAACACACACACGCACACGCACACACAGGGAACACGTTTCACATTCGTTGTGACGCGTATTAACTCAACATTCCTTGTTGTTCAAAATGTTTTTGCCTTTATTCAACTTAATAAAACAGGTCAAGTCAGGAGAATGCCTAACAGAAAGGTCCAGGATAAGATAAGCCAATAGGATCACTGTATACAGAGGAACGAGGACCAGCGTTCAGCAGCGCCTTGTTCCCCGTGATAGAAACAAAACATACAGAAACAAAATTAAAACACAAACTACATAAAGTAACTGTTTAGTTCCCCATTCAGGGAGCTAGCTTTGGTTAATTAAAATACATTATCTCCCCCTCATCGCTATATATCTGTTAGACACCGGCACGGACATACACACACACACACACACACAAACACAGGGGCACATACACATTAACACAGGGGCACGTACGTGCCTACACACACACACACACACACACACACACACACACACACACACCTGTCCAGACAAGGTGAAGGCATAAAGGTAAAGGCAAAAAAAGATGAATAAACAAAAATGTGTGTGCGCGTGCATGCACCTGTGTGTGTGTGTGTGTGTGTGTGTGTGTGTGTGTGTGTGTGTGTGTGTGTGTGTGTGTGTGTGTGTGTGTGTGTGTGTAGGGGGAGGTTGGTGGACAGCTGAGGTCGGGGCTGTAGTTGACCCCGGCCGAGGACATGTTGTTGGGTTTCTTGGAGAGCACCATGGGGGCCCGCTGAGGAGGAAGAGGAGGGGGAGGAGGAGGAGGGGGAGAGAGGAGGAGGGGAAGGAGGAGGAGGAGGAGGAGGAGGGGGAGAGAGGAGGAGGAGGAGGGGGAGGAGGGGGAGAGAGGAGGAGGGGAAGGAGGAGGAGGAGGAGGAGGAGGAGGGGGAGAGAGGAGGAGGGGAAGGAGGAGGAGGAGGAGGAGGAGGGGGAGGAGGAGTTATGTAGGAGAGGAGGAGAGGAAGGGTGTGAGTGGAGGTGTTGAGGGACGGGAGGGGTAGGATGAGGAAGGGGAGGAGAAAGGGTGGAGTTGGAGGCGGAAGGAGGGGTGAAGGAAAAAGAAAGGATGGGTAGGGGGAGGGAGGAGGAGGTGAGGGAGGGAGGAGGAGGGGAAGGGAGGAGAAACTAAGATGAGAGGAGGGAGAGGAGGAGAGATGACGAGACAAAGTCACGGTACTCACACATGGGGGGAATCGTTACATGTAGTCACTGTGACCTTTGTGTTGTAGTATGGTGGACCTTAAAAGTGATCGCCTCATCAGATTGTGTTTTCATTCATGATTCTGAAGTATAAACTACTAGTAATGTTTAGATGATTATGATATAAACATACACGTATAACCTCAAAACATGTTTGACGCAGCTGCAGCCATTGACAATTTTATAGCAGTATAATGTTGGGTATATAATGTGGGTTATAATGGGCAATAATTTATAATAGTCAGGCTTCACTACTGAAATTCTCCTTGTTAAATGACAGCAGTACAACATTAATGGAGTTTTCTCAGATCTCACATAGTAGAGATTCTAATTCATGATACAACATTAGTTGTTTTGGATGTTTGAATATTTTATTATCTAACAAAGGTCCTAGTCTGTTTGATTGACAGGTGTGATGATCAGGGGGGCAGAGTTTGTACCTTCATATTTGTGGGGACCTGGGCAGAGGAATGGATAGAGAGGCTCACTGAAGGTGTAGCCAGTAGCAGAGTAGATATGAACCCTGGCTTCCACATCATAGAAGGAGACCAGACCCTCATCATAATCAACAAACACCCCCACCTTCTGGAGCTCAGCTCTCAGAGGGAGACGGACATCAGGGTTATCTCCGAATACCAACCCATCCTTGTAGTAGTTAAGAAACCAGTATCCTGTCTCAGGGGATAATCTGATATCCCCTTTTCTGTTGATGGACTCTCTGGCCACTCCTAAACACCATTGAGTATTGTCTTTAACCTGGACCTCAAAGTAAAATCTCCCTGAGGAGAAGCCTCAGGGAGATTTTACTGCCTCGTGAGGACATATGTACCATTTGTAAATCTCTTAGGGTTGTCTGGGAGTTTTCCAAGTTGTCTGGGAGGATTCCCGCCATCATGTACTTGTTTCCCATCCTCAGACAGGATGAGCCAGTGATGAGCTGTATCAGGATCCAGAGTCACATCTACTTCATACTGCTGGACCATCTTCAGTTCGAGAGGCTCAGACCAGGAAGTGTTGGCACAGGACATTCCTAGACACAGACGACAAATGTATGTATTGAGCAATCCCATTATATTTGTTATTCCATAACGGCAAAAGCGGTTTTAACTTATCTCATAGTTGTGCTGCTTTACTCACCTTGTTGTTTTTTCTGTCTGTCAGACTATTTAATGCGTGTTAGTTACTATCTCCCGAAAGAGAGAACTGCTTCCACGTTGTGGCTCTTTAGGTTTCGTTTCCTCAACCTGACGTCCTCTCCCCTCCTCCCCTAACACCTGGCTCCGCCCCCGAGGTACGTGAGTGCACTACATTCATTCACCTTGTCGGCCTCTTCAAATGCGTTGATGTGTGTTCTCTTCTGTCTGAGTTAAAAGAGAGCCGTTGCAGAACGAGAGACATTGTGGTGATTTAGTGGGGATTTGCGACTGTAACCCTGATTAACCGGCGTTGATCGACCCGGGTTTCCCGTATTTCCCCGAATACTTTCCAACCCTGATGCGATTTTCGACGGAAATAGCAAAGAGCTGTTTATTGGCGCTATACGCTGCTGTAGGAACTCTCCCTGATGTGCACGCGCACAGTGCACACACGAGCAGCAGAGCTGAGAGCAGCAGACAGCGATACAGTCTGGTCAGTCGGGGGATTTTTATTTAATCAACTTAATCAAACAGGTCAAGTCAGGAGAATGCCTAACAGAAATAATGACAAAACAAACTTCATATCTGCCCTGGCATTTAACAATGTCGCATTAGTGCATTATGGGTAGCTCTTAACATGCCAGGGACAGTGTGAAAATCGGATGTGATGGACTCGTCAGTGAAATGTTTGGCGCTGCCGTGTTCTAGCAACGGGACGGCCATATGTTCCTATCCTGACCTCATCTGACTCCCGCGCTGCGTTTGTATCCAGTGGGCGTGGCCTATGACGTATTGGCTCCGGCTTCCTCATCCGTCTAAAGATGCTGCCATATGGTGCGTTTTAATATTCATCCGTCTCGGAGGTCCGAGGACGTTGCCTAGCGACACGCACAAACACGCCCCTTTTCCGAGGACGGCGATCTCGCCATCTCGGTTGAACTCAGTGGTGACCGAGCAAAATTCCGAGACAGAATTCAAGATGGCTGCGCCCATTGTGACTTGAAGTATGAACTGTTTTCAATGTGCTTGGACCACTTTGGTGGTTTAAATGGTAATTTCAATCACTCGTATTACTGCAATACCTTACTGCGTCCGTATCTCTGCCTATGTACACAAATATATTGTATTTGTGTACAGCACTTTGGTCAACTACTGTTGTTTTAAATGTGCTATATAAATAAACTTGACTTGACTTGACTATGGCCTATAGCCTACTTTTATTGGATCGCCTGGTCCTCTGCCAATGCTACCGCGACAGCTTTCCGAACAGCTTTCCGGGTGGCGTCCATGTTTTCCTCCAACGACCGAGCGAAATAATAAAACGCTTGAAGTGTGGGCGTGGCATCAGATCCGAGATCCGAGTCGGTTCGCAGAGAATACTCGAACGCACCAAGAGCATGGACATAATAAAGGATGGACCACGGACTGGCCGCCCATTCATTCCTATACAAACTGCTCAGTGGCGCAGGGTAACATACAGGAGCGATTTGCTTCCGCGTTATGGGGCCAAGACACGTGGCCTAGTCCGTGACGTACCGGATGCATAAATATAGAACGCATGCGAGCCCACTCCCCCACTCCGGTCCAACAACATTATAAAATTATACCGTAATGCACCTGTTCTTTGTCTTTGGATCTTTTGAATAAATTGATCAATACATGATGAATCACAATGATCGCAAGCAGAGGACCGTGAGAGTTATTGAGCAGCAGATGAACCAGTCCAAAAATCGGACACGTTAACGAAGCACTGAACTAGTAGTCAGCTGCAAATATGACTTGACCTCAAAAAAATTCTAACAAAAGGTTTCTCAGTGGTTTACAGTAGTATCAGATGTACTTAAAAACATACTAAAAGTTTACCAAAGTTTGACTCCAAGAAAGGCCCCATTTTCAAAATGGCCGCCGTCAGGTCCTTTAAAATGACCATTACTCCTTTGTTAACCTCCTAGACCAGGAATACTGGTGCCTGATACATGTTTTGGCCATTTAATATTCAAATTAGCATATTTGCATGATAGATAAGGGAAAACAAGTACATTTATACATTAAAGTAATTGGTTACAAGCATATATATGCGAAAAATAAGTCAAATTCCCCTTAAGTAATTGCACATTAGTCGTCACACTCTTCCTCCAATTGAGGTTGATTATAGTGATTCTCACAATTCCCAATTTGACATGGTCCACAAGCAGGCATGCATGGTAGTCCATATGCCCTGCAACTGCACCGTTGTGTTTTGCAGGCAGTTGTGCAATTATAGTGTATCATCTGCAGGAGGCTTTCTGGGGCAGCAGTCTTACTAGTCATAACTGGCAGGAATCGGTTGTCCACCAGTTTCCATCCCCAAACCACTGGGTTCAGGTCACCTTCCTTTCCAATCCACACCATGATCTGGAAGTAAACCCTTTGGCAGTGGTATTTGGTTGCGGACTCAGTTGGAGGCAGACGTTCTGGGCCAACAAATGATTTGGCAGTGGCGATTTTCTTGCTAAAAAGATTGTAACGCAAAGAGGCAAGTGAATCGCTACTCTTTCCGCCAAACAACACTGCCATTGCCTTGGTCCCATGGTCCTCTATGACATTCCTTGCTTGATGTTTGAGCAGAAACACATTTGCACAGGACTGGATGGTTGACTCGCCATTCACGAGTTTCTGGAATGCTGTCTGTTTGCCAACACTAAAAATGCGTGAAGTTGTATCACATCCTGTGAAGGCGTGAACAAACAGCAACTGGGAACACAAGTCACTATCCAGGACTTGTTTCATCTCACTGTTGTACACCTTAGTAGCTTTGGACTTGTCTGAACGAAAATAGAGGCCTCTATTTTTCGTCCCAGCATAGAAGAGGAGAAGAATTTGTAAATCTGTATCCTCCCCTATGAAGGTTGTGGGCTGATGTTCTGAGGCCTTGACTGCAGCTTTGACAATGTCCACGTCTGCGTCACCTGGAGCATTGATAACAGAGCAGCCCTTCTTCTCCAGCTCCTCGTCATAAGATGGATAAGTCCTCGTTTGTTGCAAGATCTGGAAAGGAAATCATCCTTTCTTCCCACAAACTCAGTCTCTGCATTGAAGTTAACAATGGGGTGAGTGTTTTCACCATGTCTCTGATGCGTATTGTCTTTGTGGATGGACCTTCTCTATAACCATCAAAAACGACTGTTGCTTTACCGTAAAGGCGTATGGTAAAGTCTGCATATGACTGTGCAATGGCACCGTAACTGTCACCCTTTTTCCATGCCAAGCGGTGAACCAGGGAACCACCATCAAGGACATAATGCTCAGTTGCTGGGATGGAATCCAGGACAGTTTTGTTTGATTTCTTGCTTGAGAACTCAATGATAGCCTGCACTAGTTGGGGCTTGTTGGCTTTACGGAAGATTTCCCTGCCTTCAAACAGGGCTGAAGGAAATGAGCAGAGCTCATAGCTCATTACATCTTCCAGTGAAAACTGCCCAGTTTTCGACATGATCAGGAACTGTTGGAACAGCAAAGCAGGATCAATGGTTCGGTCTTGGGCAACTTTGACACTGGAGTCATCTGCAAGGGTTTTTGCCCGGTCTTTCCGTTTGAAGGATATTCCGAAAACAGGTTTTCCAATCATCTTTTCAATGATCTCATTGCCAATGCCAACAGTCTCCAACTCATGCACATTCACCTCCTCTTTGGCAACAACACCAGTTACTATGTTTCTCAGGGATGGGTCTGGAGAGAATGGTGTGCAAGAGCTAAGCTTTTCCTTGATCTTTTCTAGATCAGAATGATCTCTTTTTATCCTTGCTTCAGAGGATTCTCGGTGCTGCTCGCTGGTCGTGTATGTGAGGTCATTAAATTCCTGCATGGCGTGGTTGTATTCCGATGTGATGGGTGTAGACATGGTCCACAATGCTCGCATTTCGTCAGTCATTCCACTTCCATGGGTCAAGCCTCCACTGCTTTTCAAGGATCTCATCAGTGTCTGCTCGATGACAAGGTCAGAGCTAAGGCCTGCCCAGAACTGGTTGCTGCGGCGGATCACATGGAAACCCCTGGAAAACTTGTCAAGTACATCAGGGTGTCTGGTGTCGAGTTGGCACATTTCTTGGAGGTAGAAATATGCTGATTTCAGGTAGTTGTAGTGCCCAGCGGCGGCAAATATTGGCAGACAGTCCAACATTGTGCGCAAGTGAATCTTCCAAGATCCTGTACGATCTGCTTTAATCAGAGCTCGGGCTGTCTGCAGCATCTTCTGATAGCATCTTCTAGTTCACCCACAGCCGGAGGTCAGACCTTGTGCTAAGGTCTGACCTCTTCGTGTCCACCTTTTCCTTGATTTTGTTCAGCATATCTGATGCTGCAGCACTCTCCAAAGTTTTTTCTTTCGCTACCATGGATGAATACATCTCTTCAGCTTGGTTCACCAAGGACTCAAACTGTGAGTCATCCTCCTGCAGCTCTGACACAACCATGTGATTGAGACATCTGTCCACCAGCAAATGTCCACGAAAAGCTCTTTGCACTGACTTTCCAGTCATCATGTGCTGGACGGCATTTGATCCATAGACAACTTCCATAATATTCCTGAGTCCTGTTCCTTCCATCAGTGCGCCTATTGCACCAAGTAGGTTCATAAAAGTATGAAAACCTCCAAGCATTAAGACTATGCTTTTCAGGGGACTACTCTGTGGTGCATCCATGATGATCTCTGCTGCTTTCCAGTACAATGGCTGATCAAACGTAATAATTGTTGGAGCTTTGTGTTTGATAGCCAGGTCACAAACAAAATCCAAGGTGGACAAAATACACGTTTTGTCTCCAGAGTACAGGTCAATCATTGGCAGGAACACAACTGATGATTGGCCTGGATGTTCTAGTCCTTGATGAATGATATCCATCATTCCCTGCCACCCAGGGGTTTCTTGTTTGAAGGTCAGTGAGAGCTCCCACAGGACATCAACTGTTCTGTCACAGTTGATAAGTGTTGGGAGGTTGTTGAACGCAATGGTTTGGCGCACATGTTTCGCAAAGCGATATTCGATGATTGGGATTTTACTTTGCCCTGCAAAATCTATGTTGGTAATGTGTCTCCTTGGAATGATATGGTCCTTTTTTCGCCCTGGAGTGATTGCTGCTATGATTCCCATTCCGTGGAAGGTCCCCTTACCATCCTTGACCACAAGGATGTTGTGGTCAACATTGTCACCAGCAAAAAGAAGTGTCATGTCCAACACATCTATGTCATCCGCTAACATATCTGGGGCAACTGAATCTGCTGCATTCTTTTCAAAACGCAAAACTTCCTTGTATGATGAAGCAAATCCCATTCCATGAAGGGTATCCACCAGGAATTGTGATCGATACATATGATGTGCCTGCACTGCAAGGCCAAGTTGTAATGGAGCTACCACAGCACATGGTCGTGCTGCCTGGACAATTGCTTGTCCTATTCCTGCAATCTTTCGGCTTGTCTCCTCACCCACAAAAAGTCAAGTTGACTGATCATCTCAATATCAATGTTTTCCTAGACTTAAAAGTCTTGCACATGCCCCCCCCCCCCCCAAAAAAAAAACAAAAACATTAAGGTAGGCCTATGTATCGAACTGTGGGTCAAACATTGTGATACAAACCAAATTGTGAGATTGGTGTACCGTTACAGCCCTAGTAATCTCATAAAATCATGTATTCCATAGGTATATAATTATGCCAGGGCAATTTAAACACCTCCAATGAATTCCTAGACCCAAAAAACATGGGATTAGACACCAAGATTACTTTGCTAGGTAAAAAAATGAAGCAGTTAGGATATTTCAAGGACTTCCTGCCCATCTTGGACGCCATCTTGAAATTTACAACTTTCTAGTGGTCAAACTTTGGTAAACTTTTAGTATGTTACTAAGGACACCTAATACTACAAGAAATAGCTGAGAAACCTTTTGTTAGAATTTTTTTGAGGTTAGGTGTTTTTTTTTCATATATGCAGCCGCCTATAGGCCCTCTCGGATGCCATTTGTTTCACTACGACTCCTTTCAGCTGCACACCCCTCTTCCCCAGCGAGATAACAGCTAATAAAACGCTTGAGGTGGCGTTTTGAAAAGAAAAAACTTAAATTTTTTTAGGACATGGCATGAAGGTAATTATGAGCCTTTGATTGATATCCAGACATTTTTTGCGGAGACACATTCCTGTTCCCCACTTGTATTGGAGTGAACGGAGATATCTACTTCTAGGTCCCATGATTTGAGGGACCCGTCCACAGCCCGCTTAAACAGCTGCAATACCAGGCTTGGCCGCTGAGCACTGGTGGATTGCGGAAGTATGCAGTTTTCCGAGAGGGGTCTGGCTGCAGACATCCACCCACACGCTCCAAACATCCACCCACAGGCACTTCCGCTGCAGACAGAAACATCCACCCACACGCCGGAAATTGCGTGCTGGTGGATGTCTGGAGCGCGATTTGCACATTATTCAACAGCGCCCCCTCGGGTCACACTTTTCGGTGGGTCGCAGAATTCGGTGTAACAACGGGACTCACTGCTCGAAGATGTGACGTTCGGCTCAGCTGCACTTGGAGGTTATGGTAGGTGACTATTCAAAACACAGCGATACAATTATAAATGCACGAGACTTGCATTTCTTTTCCGATCTATTAGTTTCATTAAGTTTAGATTTTTTCATCAAACAAATAACAGAACGTTACACCAATATGAAGCATTTGTTGTTTTAATCCACACTGATGGTGGCAAACGCTAGCTAGGTGTCATTTTTGTAAAATAGGCAAATGTTTTTTGCAAACGTTGTGTAGCCTATAGTCGGTCTTATTAAACGATTTTAGATTTGTCGATGTGTTGGGAGCATAAACGATTTTAAGATTTGGACTTTTGACAGTCATCTGTAGTCCAAAACTACGACGGAGTATTCGGGCCCCACGAAGAAAAAAAATATTTTGCCGTGACGAGATTAAAATCGACACGTCGACATTAAACTCGAAATGTCCAGAATAAAGTTGAATTTTCATACCGACTTTAATCTCTTTAGCAGCGGATGACACGAAGTAGTCATCCGCTGTAGTAGTGCGGCATTGCCATCAGTGGTTGCATTGACGGTTTTAGTCGCTATATTGTTTGGATGGAGGCCTACACCACAAACAATGACCCAAGGGTTATTCCCGACTACTTCGTGTCATCCGCTGAACGCTTGGGAGGATGCCCGGAGCGTCTGCGTGCTGACAGAGGAACGGAAAATGGACACGTCGAGATTAAAGTCGATATGATGTTTCAACTTGATTCTCAACGTTTTGAGTTTAATGTCGACATGTGGACATTAAAGTCGACGTGTCGATTTTAATCTCGTCACGGCAAAAATATTTTTTTTCTTCACGTGTGGCCCTAATACTCCGTCGTAACAGAGTTAAGTTGTAATAAAATAATTACCACGAATTGAATTGACGCAGCTCGTTTCGCTTTAACTAGAGTTGCACCTATCAGCTGTTCATCTCCGCAGCGGTGGCTGAGAAGTGTGATATCATTCTATAGACAAAATCGATCGTTAAATATTCGATCTGCCTGTTTAGTTCATACAATCTGTTTATAACTAAAGAGATCATAGCACTTAGTTCAGTTAAAAGGGGTAAAAGAGATCAAAAATGTAATAAAACGGATAAAGGTTAATGAATTACTGTTATGTAATAGCCTACTATCCTGTCTCAGATTCTAAATGTTCAATGTCCCCCAGTCAATAGGGTGCTGGGGCTCAGACAGTTAATAAAACATATAATGAGAGAGAGAAACAGATGTAAAGTTCAGTATGAGGTAGAAATATATCTCATCATTAATTATATGCCAATAATAGTTAAAGTTGATGCTCTGATGGGACTAATTTGTCTAGACTACAACCACTACTGAATTACCGCCCTTTAAATAGTTTGCTGTGCTGTGAGAATTTATCGTCTTTGATCTTAATTTTTTCTACAATTAAAACATAAATTGTAACATTTTTTTTCTGCCTTTTGTAGATGCATCACTCGATTTTTACGGATGATTCAAAGCCAGAAGTCAAACGCTGCACAACTTGCTGCACACTTTTCCACTGCCCCCTATGCCCAACTTTCAAACCAACCATCAACACGAAGCTTCAGTGCCACCTGGAATCCCACATAAAACATTCCATTACATTTAAAGGTGATATATGTATGTGTGTAGAAAGAATATAAGAATATATGTGTATATGTCTGTAGACAATATTTATGAATGTGTGTCTGCTTACTTTCATAAGTCACTGACTAATTTTCCTCTATCTTTTGCCTGCATTGATCTTAGACAAAAAGATATGCAGGTGCAACCTCAGCTGCAGGGATGGGGGACATTATCATTGCCCCCTTTGTGGCAAAACGATCATCAGGAAGTCGGTTATGGATCTACACCTGAAGTCCTGCACAAACACGCAAGACAGTCCCTCCACCTCCGCTGCCGTCCATACATCCAATCAAAACCCCATCACAGTCAAGACAGCCACCACCTCTCCAGCTCCGACTGCTCCTTCTCCCCAAGCTTCAACTGTTGTGTCTTCCTCTGCCGTCTCTGCTGCCCAGAGTAAAAGTACAACCGGTTTGAAAAAAGGAAAATGCCCGCACTGTAAATTAACTTTCTATAAGAAAAACATAGAAAAAAACACACACACACACACACACACACACACACACACACACACACACACACACACACACACACACACACACACACACACACACACACACACACACGTGTGTGTGTGTGTGTGTGTGTGTTGAGGTTCTGAGTTCAGTTATCTGTTGAGTGTTCTTAATAAAGTGTTATAACGTTTACAATGTATTGATTTTTTGTATGACTTTACTTATTCACTTTGGTTACACACAGAGCTAAGTTAAAACACAGACTTGAGTTTGTCGGATTTAAATATGGGCAAATAAGGTGGTCCAGCAGCACAAGGTAAGACAATATTATAGACAATTAGAGCCAGATATTAAATGAATGATGGTTCAGAGTAAGAATTTAGGAATGCAAAAGTGCTAATAACATATGATAAATTATGTTGGAATGCAGTCGAACCTTATGATATTAAGACAACAGAATGTAACATAGCTAGACCTAATATAAATATGTCAGAAAAGGTGAAGCTAAAGGGGAATTGTTCTAACTATTCCTGTCCACTCATACATAGTATTTAAAATAATTATTAGCCTCAATCTCTGATGCCCTTCAGCTTTACAATACGAGTATCAGTTTGTGTCCGATCAAATATTAAATTGAGATGATTGCAGTATAACACAGAGGGAATCTGAATAAGGTGTGTGTATTTACAGAAAGAGAAGAGCCATAAGCTCCAGCTTAAAGTAAACAACGAGTGTCAGGTCTTCTGTCCAAAACCGGAAGCGTTTATCCGATTTTATAACTTAATTTATTTCGTTCATTTATGTACACACATTACTTAACGCCCTTTCATTTATGTAAACACATCGTAACGCCCGATTTTTATTTTATTTTCCGATTTTTTTTTTTTATTATCCGAATTCCGGCGTGTGGGTGGATGTTTCTGTCTGCAGCGGAAGTGCCTGTGGGTGGATGTCCGGAGCGAGTGGGTGGATGTCTGCAGCTAGACTCTCTTGAGTTTTCCTGGGGGCTTGTGCCCATGGCTTCAGAGCCCGTCTACTCATATTAGACATTCTCTGATGGCTTGTGCCAGAGCCATGAGAGAGAAGAGTTGCGACACTCTCTGATCTCGCCGGCAGGGTGGTCACGTGGTTCATGTAAGCCTGTATAGTTCAAAAACAGGCCGCGCTGCCGTGTTCTTCAATGGGACTGCCTGCAGCGATTGCAATATTGAATGGTAAATATAAATTAAAAAACACAAGTACTTTTCTGACCATTGTTGCATATTTGTAAACGTCGGTTTTACATTTGGAGTGGTAGGGTGACGACTGCAAGCTACTTATACGTTTTTAAGTTTGAGGTAAGCTTCACGTTCGTGTAAGCATGGGTAGCATAGGCTTTTGACTTTAGTGGCTTAACCTTACTACATCTGTTCTGAAATCAAAGACGATTCAATATGTTCATTTTAGCGCAACTGGACAAAATATAAATATTTTTAAACATCTTTTATTTATTATGTTTATTTATTAAAAAAAAATTCCACCATTTCTTGTTTTTTAAACGATTTATGATGACTACATGCTCTGGAAGGTGACCTTGGGTGTCTTGAAAGGCGCCTCTAAATTAAATTTATTATTATTATTATTATTACATTTTCTTGATTTTGCTTGTAATTCCGATTCACGTAGGCCTACCCGTGGTCAGAGAGCGATGGAGAAAGCAGAGTAGCAACAGTCCATTTAGCATTTAGTTCCAGGCAACTTCTTCTGATAAGGCAGGAGCTGACCACACAACCATGCTACTTTTAAGACTAAGCCGAACACAAAGTATCACATATAAGAATAACAAATGAAAGATTTTTTTTATTAAACAATGGGTCAGACAAGTAAAATGGACCATTGGTTATGAAACCCTGCAGCAAATGCAGATTCCACTGCCTAACATCTGCACGCTGCAAAGGAATAGGCGATGGTAAAGCTGGACCCAGTGTTTGAGATGCCAGATATATCAGGCTGAGGCTTGTGGAACCAAAAACAAGTGGGAACAAGGACTAAGAACAACAAAGCAAACATACAGTAAGTGAACAAGAACAGCAAAGTAGAGCCAGGGGGTATCAATAAATAAAACAATGTTAGTCATGTGTGGAACAAGAACAACAAATGTGTAAACAGGTGTGCGTGTATATCTAACTTGTTAAACAAGAACAAAGTGAAGGAACAGGGAGGAATATTATAAGTTATTAATAAAAAAAAGAAAATACTCCACAAACATCAGGCTGAGGTTAAGGATAGTAAAGTGCATCAGGTCGAAAGGAAGGACAACAATCGCAGAAGTCGCCGCCGCCGCCACCACTAACAGCCGTCGCCAGCACAAGCCGCCACCACTAGCAGCAGAAGGCGACACCACCGTCCTTCACCACCACGCTTAGAGTGGCACGTCAAGCGTCTTAGAGTACCATATTAAGCTCTATATAAATTTCATTTATTATTATTATTATTACCACCAGCCAGCTCAAGCAGCCATCGCCTCAAGCAGCAGCGACCTGCAGCAGCAGTGTTATCCGGCACCAGCTCAAGCCACCAGCAGCAGCATTCACCTTCAGCCTCATACACATAACCGCTATGTGTGACACAATTAGGCCTAGGCATCTTTTATTCTACAAATTCATACTATAGCCGTGAGAATTGTTCAGAACCCCCTCCATAGTCGCCCTGGAGTCACAGGGCGACCGTCTCCTGCAAGAATCAGGGAAACCTATTATAGGACATTCTGTCCAGAAATTAAACATTCAGAAGAGTACGTGACACTTTGCTTTGATAGTTATATACCTCTGATTGGAGATTGATTGTCAGCAGCTCCTCCAAACTAATGTTTGTACCTTCAACTAAAAATGACAATTAATTTACACTCAATCATTTCACAACAATTTGATTACCAAGACAATTATTGATGTCCATTGCCAATACATGAATATACTCATTACAAAGGCCTTTGAAGTCGAGGCAGTGGGGTCAGAGGACACCCCCCCCCTTCCACTCCTACCATCATCGGCCGACCTTCGTTATTGGCGAGAGCCAGCTCCTCCGAAGTGGTGAAGGGCGGTGGAGCGGTCCTCCTCCCAGTCGTATTAAATTTATTTTTATTTGCTGCAGGTAATCAACATGTGACTAAAGGTTGGAGCCTAGGCCATTGCAAATCATAGGCTAGATTCACCTGAAATTATTCAAATGGATGCTTACAACTTACCACATTGAATATTATTTTAATATTTATTTTTGACTTGGCCCAATGTTCGTAGGAGCGTGCTGGCACCACATCTATGGGGGTAAAAGGCATGATGATACATGATATTTTTAGACAATATGCAGAATCTTTTCACTTACGAATGAACACGGACGGCTATTTATTGCCAGCACGCTACCCTAGCCATATTATGGGCAACCGTGTTCCCCTTGGCTGTGATTTGGACCTTGAATTCCTCGTAGGAATTCATAATAATACGTGCATTGAACCTAAAGCGGAAAACCTGGTTCGACTAATTGAATCTAAAGTGAGTGTCGTGGAACCATTTAACTCTGACTGCGAGTTGCGTCTCTGTCGAACCAGGTTTTCCCAAGAAAAGCTGGGTATGTTCAGCGAGGTTCGTGGTATGTTCAGCGAGGTTCGTGGTATACTCCCCTCACATGTTTCCTTTGTATTTACCAACGATGTGAACGTTTCCTAATATTTTACTGTTAGAAGAGTCAGAGAAATAAGTTCTTTATCACACAGACATAAATTACTAAAATGAAAACAAAGCAAAACAAAGCGAATCAAAAAGCTGGAAAGTGTTTAATCCTGATAAAAAGAAAAACTAAAAGCAGTCATTTCGACAAATACCGGACAGAGGTCTCAATCAAAGCGCCCCGTTACCCTGTGTGAAAGCACCCCATTGCCCGTGTGCTTAAGCATGTGCACACTCAAATTGCTTGGGTCGCTGTAGCTGGCGTTGCAATGCACTAACAGGCAGGGCTTCTAACCGGAGTGAGTCCTCATGTGGTTCTTCAGGGTGCCTTGCCGACTGAAGCGCATCGTGCATTGGTCACACTTGTAGGGCTTCTCGCCGGAGTGAGTCCTCATGTGGATCTTCAGGTTGCCTTTCTCATTGAAGCCCTTCGTGCATTGGTCACACTTGTAGGGCTTCTCGCCGGTGTGAGTTCTCATGTGGATATTCAGGGTGCATTTCAGACTGAAGCCCTTTGTGCATCGGTCACACTAGTAGGGTTTCTCCCCGGTGTGAGTCTTCATGTGGATCTTCTGGTGGCTTGTCTGACTGAAGCCCTGTGTGCATCGGTCACACTTGTAGGGTTTCTCCCCGGATGAGTCTTCATGTGGCTCTTCAGGTGGCTTGTCTGACTGAAGCGCTTCGTGCATCGGTCACACTTGTAGGGCTTCTCGCCGGAGTGAGTCCTCATGTGGACGTTCAGGTCGCCATGCCGAGCGAAGCGCTTTTTGCAATGGTCACAGCTGTAGGGTTTCTCCCCGGTGTGAGTCTTCATGTGGATCTTCAGGTTGCCTTTCACACTGAAGCGCATCGTGCATTGGTCACACTTGTAGGGCTTCTCCCCAGAGTGAGTCCTCATGTGGACATTCAGGTTGCCATGCCGAGTGAAGCGCTTTTTGCAATGGTCACAGCTGTAGGGTTTCTCCCCGGTGTGAGTCTTCATGTGGCGCTTCAGGTGTTCACTTAGACTGAAGCGCATCGTGCATTGGTCACACTTGTAGGGCTTCTCCCCGGAGTGCGTACTCATGTGGATTTTCAGGTGGTCTTTCAGACTGAAGCACTTCGGGCATTGGTCACACCTGTAGGGCTTCTCGCCGGAGTGAGTCTTCATGTGGGTCTTCAGGGTGCATTTCTGACTGAAGCGCATCGTGCATTGGTCACACTTGTAGGGCTTCTCCCCAGAGTGAGTCCTCATGTGGACGTTCAGGTCGCCATGCCGAGCGAAGCGCTTTTTGCAATGGTCACAGCTGTAGGGTTTCTCCCCGGTGTGAGTCTTCATGTGGATCTTCAGGGTGACTTTCTGACTGAAGCGCATCGTGCATTGGTCACACCTGTAGGGCTTCTCCCCGGTGTGAGTTCTCATGTGGATTTTCAGGTTGCCTTTCCGACTGAAGCTCTTCGTGCATTGGTCACACCCGTACGGCTTCTCGTCTGGTCGGGTCCTCATGTGTACGATCATATTGGCATTGTTGGGAGAAACCTTCCACCAACCATCCACCGCCAGTGGGCCCTCCCCTTGTCCGTAAACGCTCAGGATGCGAAGCTCCCCGTTGTGACTTGACATGTGGGAGGAGCCAGGGGCGTCCACACGCAGACTCTCCGAGGTGGCGCCGCGCTGCGTGCTGCAGTCTCTAATGTCATTGCCATCATCTTCAGAAAGAAACAAAGAGAGAAGTAATGGTATTAATTAATTATTTGCACATAAGGGATACAGCATGTACTTTTACACACTGGTGTATTGGAAGAAGTATATTTTTTCTAACGTCTTTTTGTTTATTATGCATTTTCCTTGTTCCCCTAGGGGGGGTCAAGGGTCAAAGGCGTCAGCTGAGAAGGCACCGCTAAGTCTCCGCCTTTTAAGGATGTGGGGAGGTCATAAAGACACAACCCAGGTCATCTGTGGTTTCCGATCACCTGCTTTACCAATACTGTAGTTATACTGGGAATCAGAGCGGATTCAGCATTCCTGACATCTGTCATGAAGAAGATTTAAATCATTCTACTATAAACTGTATAGTAGTCCTTGTGTTTTAGCAGGGTGACGGTCATGATGCTTTTCAAAAGAGGACCAGCGCAGTTAGAATCGAGTACATTCTCAGTTGGTAGGTTGTTTGCTTGCATGGATGCAATGTGTATTACTAACCTACAGCGGGCAAGCCTCCACCAATATCCTCTTCAACCTTGATTGAAATGGTGTCCGGGGTCTGCTGCTTTCCACATAAAGAAGGACACACATTTTCATTTCCTTTCATTTGCACTTAATAGTTGTTAATCCCCAATTACGATAGACTGGGTTCCCCCAACCTGTTCTGACGGCGATTTGAATTCGCCCTTCATAAGGGTCAGGAGAAGAGCAATTCTTATCTTTCTGCTTCCGATACGTTTTTGGAGAAGCTGAGAGACTGTTTATTGAGACCAAAATTGTAACGGGGGGCGAAACGTGTACCGCCTACGTAATCTGTGTTCGAAATTTCCAAACCTGCCTGGCAACGGACCAACAATGACGTGGGAAGGTTCATGAATATTCACAAACATTCGCGCTCATTCATTGAGCGACACAAGACGAAATAACATTAAGCAGATAACACTTATTTTACAAATGACATTTATTAGCGTTGCTTACTTTATAATTGCATTGTATTTAATTGTTTAATGGCATTTAGCTAGTAAACTGAGTGTATTAACACAAGCTAGCTAAACTATGATACACTTTAAAACACTCAGTTTACTAGCTAAATTCAATACAATACAAATATAAAGTAAAAAAAAGTGTTTGTATTATGTTATTTCTTCTTTGGCAACATGGGCGCGAAGCAACGGACAATCGTGTCGAACGATGACGTAATGTTTCGAACGCGAATTACGTAGGTGGTACAATTTTCACCCCGGTACAATTTTGGTGCGACAGTGCCAATCAACTAGTTGGCTTTTCCCCCTGGCGCCCTATTGGCTGGATTAACACAATGACGACAGGGAAGCGACGGCAAGCAGCCATTTGCGTACAGAGTCAGTTGAACAAGTTGATCAAGCCTCTTGTGCTGAAGAAAATGACAGCAGCTTCCCTAGACCAACGAGTCTGGAAATAGCCAGGCTACACGTACGACTCATTAAATCATAGAGGTGTGTGCTTTCTAAGGGTGTGTGCTGGAGTTGTAACAAAGGAAGCCTCTCATTTGGATGCTGAATAAGAAGACGACTTCCAACCTGGACACTCAGCTCCTCGTGGCGGACCAGCCGCTCGCCGCGCTCCAGGCTCTTGGCCGCGCTGTGGTCCGCAGACAGCGAGTTCAGGGCCTCCACTTCTGACGCGGTGAAGAGGGTGTCATGGCCGTCCAGCGCCAGAGGGCCCTCCCCTTTACCGTAGACACTCAGAATCTTCAGTTCCTCGCTGTGACTGGACATGTGGGAGGAGCCAGGGGCGTCCTCACCCAGAATCTCTGAGGTGGCGTTGCGCTGATTGCTACGGTCTCTAAAGGCATCGCAGTCTTCTGCAGAGGGAGAAAAAAAAGGTAAAAAAGTAATTGTTTTGATACATTATTTGCATAAAGGGAGGCATTGTGTATTTTTACACGTGAAAGAAACTTTTTAAATGTATGCAACATTGACACAGAGTAGGGCTGGGCGATTTGGCCTAAAAATAAAATCTCGATTTTTTCTAACTAATGGACGATTTTCGATTTAAACCTCGATTTTTTTTTTCTGTTTTTCTCTAAACAAATTCCATTGAAACCCATGTACGTGTGCTTATGGGGTGTCGCACTTCACTCACCAACGCAGGGGTCTACAACCCGCTGATTTAAGAGTATAACGATTATCAACAATCATGGAAAGCTGAGTAGGTTTATCAGTTTTAATAACAGTATGAACAAATAGAACACAAAAATGACAAGTTGTCCTTTGTATATCTATAGTAGCAATAGCAAATGCTAAACAAGGACAAAATCTACTCAGAATAATTGAATGAACTGTTTACATCCATTGCTAACCAGTGCATGAGAAGGAGATGACAGGAGACTAATGTTTCACTCTTTCAATTGCTCTAATTTGAGCTCTTAGTGTTGTTATCTAACATACCAGTAATTTAATTGTGTAAAAGTGTGAAATTACTGCACCTTAAAAATGACCATGAATTAGCTATACTCTCATTTGCATAGTGATTAACATTATGAATTTCAATTGTGTATACCAACTGTATGTTGGCTGACATTTACCTATAACTTTTTTTCCCTCCACTCTAACCAAGGATGCCTGTTTTTAAATTCCCTAGCCTGACACCCAGTCTGAAAGGCTGGCCAGGGGTTCTCATCTAAAAGTAACAAGGAGATATAAAGTGGGATTAAAACATTGTCTTCTGTTGACTACTTATTATGTGGTTTACACATTAATATGGGAGGACTGGACACACACACACACACACGCACGCACGCACACACACGCGAGAAGGAGGGGCTCGGCCCGCCAACTAACGTGCAGAGATGCAGGGGCAGCTTCGCGCTTCGTAACAGAGACAGGGCAGAGCGCGAGCGGGAATTTTATGAATGGTGAATGTAGGAGATAACTTCCCCTGCTTAAAGTATTTTATTGCAGTTATACCCAACCGATATTTCCGAAAAATAAACACAGAAGTGAAAGATCTGTCACAAGACGATTGATACGTATCCGTGCACATTTTTAAGTGGGTATACGCAAATCCTGGTGCGTTCCTAGTGGGTATACGGCGTATACCTGCGTATCACGTAGACTACACCACTGCTTGTAACTAAGAGAACACACATGTGAGTTGTTGATCACAAATTATTTTTATACATAACGTCATCTTTGCAAAAGACGTTTAACTGAAAAGTGTTTCAATCGACCCGGCTCTCCCCCAAGTCTGTCAGGGGCGAGGTGAATGTGATTGCAGTAGGCTGAGTTTTGCGCGGGTTCTGGAAAGTGAGAGAGGAGGCTACTACGGAGTCTATTCAGCAAAACAAATCGGAAGAGTCTAGAACTGTTTTTAAATCGCGATTTTTCGGTTCAGCCATTTCACAAACCGTAGGAAAGAAAAAATGCAAATTAATCGATTAAACCGAAAAAATCGCCCAGCCCTAACACAGAGGGTTTAAAATGTGAGCTGCTGACAAAGATTCACAGTTTTGAGGAAGGACGTCTCCTCCAGCACCCTCCTCCCTAGACTCAAAGCTCAAGTGGTTTGCCAGGTTAAGGACACTCAACGAACACCAGCGCAAAGTGATCTGAGCACAACATGACAAGCGAGGCAAGCACAATTTCTATTTGGACACTAAAAGGCAACAACGTGTCCTTCCCTCTAAGCTGATCAGCTAACATTGCATGCATTATGAATTTATTGATGTTTGAGAATGATAAACCAGCTCATGTGGCATCTGTCTTGAAACCCTTCTGGGCTCTTGACTGATTCCATCTTTGAAATGAAACTCCCAAGTTTGACTCGTGTTTTAGCAGGGCTCTGGTCCTGATGCTTTTCCAAAGAGGATCAGGCTTTTAGCGCAGGTAGAATCAAGTACATTCTCAGTTGATCAAGGTTGTTTTCTTGCATAGATGCAATGTGTATTACTAACCTCCAGCGGGCAAGCCTCCACCAATATCCTCTTCAAGCTTGATTGAAATGGTGTCTGGGGTCTGCTGCTTTCCACATAAAGAAGGAAACAAACACAAGACATATTCTGTCATTTTCACAGAATAGTTTTCAATCCCCACTACCTACAGATTAGGCGTTTTTACACTGCCAAGCTGGTTCGGTCGCGGCTTGGCACGCCCTGCAATTTCAATGTCTTGCCACCCTATTTTTTTTTTTGGATTCAAGACCCTCGCATGCAAGAATGAGTTCACATCTGAATGTGGGCTAAAAAGCGATTAACTATTTACAAGTGCAAAAATGCCAAAATATTTCTTTATTCTGCTAACCACCAGTTCCTCGCTGTGACTGGACATGTGGGAGGAGGAGCCAGGGGCGACAACACCCAGGCTCTCTGATGTGGCGCCACGCTGAGTGCTACGGTCTCCAAAGGCATCGCAGTCTTCTGCAGAGGGAGAAAAAAAGTAATTGTTTTGATACATTATTTGCATAAAGGGAGGCATTGTGTATTTGTACACGGGAAAGAAATTATTTAAATGTACGCAACAATGACACAGGGGGTTTAAAATGTGTACTGCAGACACAGATTCACAGTTTTGGAGAGGGACGTCTCCTCCAGCACCCTCCTCCCTAGACTCAAAGCTCAAGTGGTTGGCCAGGTTAAGGACACTCAACGAACACCAGCGCAAAATGATCTGATCACAACATGAGCTGCGAAGCGCCATTCTATTTCGACACTAAAAAGCAACAACGTCTCCTTCCCTCTAAGCTGATCAGCTAACATTCATGCATTATGAATTCATTTATGTTTGAGAATGATAAACCAGCTCATGTGGCATCTGTCTTGAAACCATTCTGGGCTCTTGGCTGATTCCATCTTTGAAATGCAACACCCAAGTTTGACTCGTGTTTTAGCAGGGCGCTGGTCATGATGCTTTTCCAAAGAGGACCAGGCTTTTTAGCGCAGTTAGAATCTAGTATCAGCCTAGAATTTATGCTGCCTAGAATCTACCAAATCAAAGAAAAAAAATACTCAATGAGTAATGTACACACCTTCACTTTTAAAATGGGGCTGCATAGACTTTAAGGACAGCTTTGTGCCTACAAATATGCGTTTCCAGGTTTTCTGTCTGGCAGGCAACATCCCTTGAGAGAAGCTGCTGAATGTAAGCACTTGATGAGCTGGCCTGCGTAGAGAGAACAAAGAAAAATCAGTACTCAATTTTTTACCTTGTATGTATTCCAGGTGCAAGTTGTAAGAAGATACAAGAGAAGCATGTTTAGTGAATTACATTAGCATAATACTTAAAATGAGTTCTATGAAATGATATTACATCCTTGATTTGTTTACATATTTTATAGTTCATCTCAACAACCCAATACCATGACATCAAGCTCCGCCGAAATCGGCTAATAACCCTTTGATTTTAATCAGAATAATAGTGCGTTTCAGGTACACTTTCTTGCCCGTTAATAACCAGTTATATCTGGGAGTACAAGAGGGTAGAAGGGGGCGAAAACACGGGTTACCTGGAACGCACCATATGTATTTAGGATGAGTTTAACAGGTCAATCTCCTCATCAGTAAAACGCTAGAACTACTGCGGTCCAGTGGCCGGTAGAATACAGTTGTATTCGTTTGTTGTAGTATGAGCAGACATTGTTAAACATTGCATTCCCTTGGTATCCAAGCAGTAGAGATAAGTGCCTGTAGCCCCTTTGTTGAATTGTGCCCATTCTCTTGTGATGCCCCATGCTTGCTGAGATGCACACTCGACTTACAGTGTGTGTATTTATAGGAATGAATGGGCGGCCATGTATTAGTCCACTGTCCTTTCTCTATAATAGGTCCATGGTATTTATTTACACACATAACTGATACTATCTACCGTAACATTAGCGACAGTAACTTGGCTGTTAGCTGTATCGCTAATGCTAAAGCAGCATTATGATGCGAACAAGGTAACCACATACAGTACAGCAACACAATGATATGGCGTTAGTTAACTTACTTTTTCGAGGTTTGTAGCTGAGCCGAGGAGAGTTGGTACTGATCCAGACTTGATTTTCAGACGTTGAGCAAGTCCAGCTCTGTATTGGCCCAAGTTGAGGAAGCAGTCGTCAGTGAAATGTTTGGCGCTGCCGTGTTCTAGCAACGGGACGCCCATATGTTCCTGACCTCATCCGACTCCCGCGCTGCGTTTGTATCCAGTAGGCGTGGCCTATGACGTAATGGCTCCGGCTTCCTCATCCGTCTAAAGATGCTGCCAGAGCATGGACATAATAAAGGATGGACCACGGACTGGCCGCCCATTCATTCCTATACAAACTGCTCAGTGGCGCAGGGTAACATACAGGAGCGATTTGCTTCCGCGTAATGGGGCCAAGACACGTGGCCTAGGCCGTGACGTACCGGATGCAGAAATATAGAACGCATGCGTGCCCACTCTCCCACTCCGGTCCAACAACAATATAAAATGATACCGTAATGCACCTGTTCTTTGTCTTTGGATCTTCTGAATAAATGGTTCAATACATGATGAATCACAATGATCGCAAGCAGAGGACCGTGAGAGTTATTGAGCAGCAGATGAACCAGTCCAAAAATCGGACACGTTAACGAAGCACTGAACTAGGCCCTCTCGGATGCCATTTGTTTCACTACGACTCCTTTCAGCTGCACACCCCTCTTCCCCAGCGAGATAACAGCTAATAAACCGCTTGAGGTTGCGTTTTGAAAAGAAAAAAATTAAAAAATTTAGGACATAGCATGAAGGTAATTATGAGCCTTTAATTGATATCCAGACATTTTTTGCGGAGACACATTCCTGTTCCCCACTTGTATTGGAGTGAACGGAGATATCTACTTCTAGGTCCCATGATTTGAGGGACCCGTCCACAGCCCGCTTAAACAGCTGCAATACCAGGCTTGGCCGCTGAGCACTGGTGGATTGCGGAAGTATGCAGTGTTCCTGGGGGCTTGTGCCAGAGCCATGAGAGAGAAGAGTCGCGATACTCTCTGATCTCGCCGGCAGGGTGGTCACGTGGTTCATGTAAGCCTGTATAGTTCAAAAACAGGCCGCGCTGCCGTGTTCTTCAATGGGACTGCCTGCAGCGATTGCAATATTGAATGGTAAATATAAATTAAAAAACACAAGTACTTTTCTGACCATTGTTGCATATTTGTAAACGTCAGTTTTACATTTGGAGTGGTAGGGTGGCGACTGCAAGCTACTTAGATACGTTTTTAAGTTTGAGGTGAGCTTCACGTTCGTGTAAGCATGTAGCACTAGGCTTTTGACTTTAGTGGCTTAACCTTACTACATCTGTTCTGAAATCAAAGACGATTCAATATGTCCATTTTAGCGCAACTGGACTAAATATAAATATTTTTAAACATCTTTTATTTATTATGTTTATTTATTTAATTTTTTTTCCACAATGTCTTGTTTTTTAAACGATTTATGATGACCATATGCTCTGTAAGGTGACCTTGGGTGTCTTGAAAGGCGCCTCTAAATTAAATGTATTATTATTATTACATTTTCTTGATTTTGCTTGTAATTCCGATTCACGTAGGCCTACTCGTGGTCAGAGAGCGATGGAGAAAGCAGAGTAGCAACAGTCCATTTAGCATTTAGTTTCCAGGCAACTTCTTCTGATAAGGCAGGAGCTGACCACACAACCATGCTACTTTTAAGACTAAGCCGAACACAAAGTATCACATATAAGAATAACAAATGAAAGATTTTTTTTATGAAAGGCCCCCAGTGCAACTTTCAAGGCTTAAAAATAAACATTACATTTCTAGTCTTTTTTACACGTAGTAAGTTTCAATAACTCCATACCATTACATACCGACATTTAAGCAGCAAAGATGAGACGTCGGTTGTGTGGTGAGAACTGATACAAAATCGATAACAACAACAATGCCGCCATTTTCTTTATTTTTTGTAACCTACAATAAATAAAGCAGGCTTCCAGTCAATGGAAAGATGGCTTCTCCCCACCGGCGATTGTTGTTGTTTACGATTTTCTATCAGTTCTCACCACACAACGACGTCTCATTTTTGCTCCTTGAATGTCGATATGTAATGGTATGGAGTTATTGAAACTTACTACGTGTAAAAAAGACTAGAAATTGAATGTTTATTTTTCATTGAATGTTTACATAAAGTTGCACTGGGTGCCTTTAACAATGGGTCCGACAAGTAAAATGGACCACTGGTTATGAAACCCTGCAGCAAATGCAGATTCCACTGCCTAACATCCGCACGCTGCAAAGGAATAGGCGATGGTAAAGCTGGACCCAGTGTTTGAGATGCCAGATATATCAGGCTGAGGTTTGTGGAACCAAAAACAAGTGGGAACAAGGACTAAGAACAACGAAGCAAACATACAGTAAGTGAACAAGAACAGCAAAGTAGAGCCAGGGGGGGTATCAATAAATAAAACAATGTTAGTCATGTGTGCAACAAGAACAACAAATGTGTAAACAGGTGTGCGTGTATGTCTAACTTGTTAAACAAAAACAAAGTGAAGGAACAGGGAGGAATATTAAGTTATTAATAAAAAAAAGCCGCCGCCAGCACAAGCCGCCACCACTAGCAGCAGAAGGCGATACCACCGTCCTTCGCCACCACGTCAAGCGTGGTGGCGCTTAGAGAAGAACGTCAAGCGTCTTAGAGTACCATATTAAGCTCTATATAAATTTCATTTATTATTATTATCATTACCACCAGCCAGCTCAAGCAGCCATCGCCTCAAGCAGCAGCGACCTGCAGCAGCAGTGTTATCCGGCACCAGCTCAAGCCACCAGCAGCAGCATTCACCTTCAGCCTCATACACATAACCGCTATGTGTGACACAATTAGGCCTAGGCATCTTTTATTCTACAAATTCATACTATAGCCGTGAGAATTGTTCAGAAAAACCCCCTCCATAGTCGCCCTGGAGTCACAGGGCGGCCGTCTCCTGCAAGAATCAGGGAAACCTATTATAGGACATTCTGTCCAGAAATTAAACATTCAGAAGTGTACGTGACACTTTGCTTTGATAGTTATATTCCTCTGATTGGAGATTGATTGTCGGCAGCTCCTCCAAACTAATGTTTGTACCTTCAACTAAAAATGACAATTCATTTACACTCAATCATTTCACAACAATTTGATTAGCAAGACAATTATTGATGTCCATTGCCAATACATGAATATACTCATTACAAAGGCCTTGGAAGTCGAGGCAGTGGGGTCAGAGGACACCCCCCCCCTTCCACTCCTACCATCATCGGCCGACCTTCGTTATAGGCGAGAGCCAGCTCCTCTGAAGTGGTGAAGGACGGTGGAGCGGTCCTCCTCCCAGTCGTATTATTGGTTTTCTTTTCATTTGCTGCAGGTAATCAACATGTGACTAAAGGTTGGAGCCTAGGCCATTGCAAATCATAGGCTAGATTCACCTGAAATTATTCAAATGGATGCTTACAACTTACCACATTGAATATTATTTTAATATTTATTTTTGACTTGGCCCCATGTTCGTAGGAGCGTGCTGGCACCACATCTATGGGGGTAAAAGGCATGACGATACATGATATTTTTAGACAATAGGCAGAATCTTTTCACTTACGAATGAACACGGACGGCTATTTATTGCCAGCACGCTACCCTAGCCATA
This sequence comes from Gadus chalcogrammus, assembly GCF_026213295.1. NCBI lineage: Eukaryota > Metazoa > Chordata > Actinopteri > Gadiformes > Gadidae > Gadus > Gadus chalcogrammus. Next base: position 30,470,124 of record NC_079415.1, on the reverse strand, counting down.
TTATGGGCAACCGTGTTCCCCTTGGCTGTGATTTGGACCTTGAATTCCTCGTAGGAATTCATAATAATACGTGCATTGAACCTAAAGCGGAAAACCTGGTTTGACTAATTGAATCTAAAGTGAGTGTCGTGGAACCATTTAACTCTGACTGCGAGTTGCGTCTCTGTCGAACCAGGTTTTCCCAAGAAAAGCTGGGTATGTTCAGCGAGGTTCGTGGTATACTCCCCTCACATGTTTCCTTTGTATTTACCAACGATGTGAACGTTTCCTAATATTTTACTGTTAGAAGAGTCAGAGAAATAAGTTCTTTATCACACAGACATAAATTACTAAAATGAAAACAAAGCGAATCAAAAAGCTGGAAAGTGTTTAATCCTGATAAAAAGAAAAACTAAAAGCATTAATTTCGACAAATACCGGACAGAGGTCTCAATCAAAGCGCCCCGTTACCCTGTGTGAAAGCACCCCATTGCCCGTGTGCTTAAGCATGTGCACACTCAAATTGCTTGGGTCGCTGTAGCTGGCGTTGCAATGCACTAACAGGCAGGGCTTCTAACCGGAGTGAGTCCTCATGTGGATCTTCAGGGTGCCTTTCACAATGAAGCCCTTCGTGCATTGGTCACACCTGTAGGGCTTCTCGCCGGTGTGAGTTCTCATGTGGATCTTCAGGTTGCCTTTCACACTGAAGCGCATCGTGCATTGGTCACACTTGTAGGGCTTCTCCCCAGAGTGAGTCCTCATGTGGATCTTCAGGGTGCATTTCTGACTGAAGCGCATCGTGCATTGGTCACACTTGTAGGGCTTCACCCCAGAGTGAGTCCTCATGTGGGTCTTCAGGTGGTCTTTCAGACTGAAGCACTTCGGGCATTGGTCACACCTGTAGGGCTTCTCGCCGGAGTGAGTCTTCATGTGGATCTTCAGGGTGCATTTCTGACTGAAGCGCATCGTGCATTGGTCACACTTGTAGGGCTTCTCTCCAGAGTGAGTCCTCATGTGGACGTTCAGGTCGCCATGCCGAGCGAAGCGCTTTTTGCAATGGTCACAGCTGTAGGGTTTCTCCCCGGTGTGAGTCTTCATGTGGATCTTCAGGGTGCCTTTCTGACTGAAGCGCATCGTGCATTGGTCACACTTGTAGGGCTTCTCGCTTCTCTCACACTTGTAGGGCTTCACCCCAGAGTGAGTCCTCATGTGGATTTTCAGGTGGCCTTTCCGACTGAAGCTCTTCGTGCATTGGTCACACCTGTAGGGCTTCTCCCCGGTGTGAGTTCTCATGTGGATTTTCAGGTTGCCTTTCCGACTGAAGCTCTTCGTGCATTGGTCACACCCGTACGGCTTCTCGTCTGGTCGGGTCCTCATGTGTACGATCATATTGGCATTGTTGGGAGAAACCTTCCACCAACCATCCACCGCCAGTGGGCCCTCCCCTTGTCCGTAAACGCTCAGGATGCGCAGCTCCCCGTTGTGACTTGACATGTGGGAGGAGCCAGGGGCGTCCACACGCAGACTCTCCGAGGTGGCGCCGCGCTGCGTGCTGCAGTCTCTAATGTCATTGCCGTCTTCTTCAGAAAGGAAACAAAGAGAGAAAGTAATGGTATTAATTAATTATTTGCACATAAGGGATACAGCATGTACTTTTACACACTGGTGTATTGGAAGAAGTATATTTTTTCTAACGTCTTTTTGTTTATTATGCATTTTCCTTGTTCCCCTTGGGGGGGTCAAGGGTCAAAGGCGTCAGCTGAGAAGGCACTGCTAAGTCTCCGCCTTTTAAGGATGTGGGGAGGTCATAAAGACACAACCCAGGTCGTCTGTGGTTTCCGATCACCTGCTTTACCAATACTGTAGTTATACTGGGAATCAGAGCGGATTCAGCATTCCTGACATCTGTCATGAAGAAGATTTAAATCATTCTACTATAAACTGTATAGTAGTCCTTGTGTTTTAGCAGGGTGACGGTCATGATGCTTTTCAAAAGAGGACCAGCGCAGTTAGAGTCGAGTACATTCTCAGTTGGTAGGTTGTTTGCTTGCATGGATGCAATGTGTATTACTAACCTCCAGCGGGCAAGCCTCCACCAATATCCTCTTCAAGCTTGATTGAAATGGTGTCTGGGGTCTGCTGCTTTCCACATAAAGAAGGAAACAAACACAAGACATATTCTGTCATTTTCACAGAATAGTTTTCAATCCCCACTACCGACAGATTAGGCGTTTTTACACTGCCAAGCTGGTTCGGTCGTGGCTTGGCACGCCCTGCAATTTCAATGTCTTGCCAGCCTATTTTTTTTTTTGGATTCAAGACCCTCGCATGCAAGAATGAGTTCACATCTGAATGTGGGCTAAAAAGCGATTAACTATTTACAAGTGTAAAAATGCCAAAATATTTCTTTATTCTGCTAACCACCAGTTCCTCGCTGTGACTGGACATGTGGGAGGAGGAGCCAGGGGCGACAACACCCAGGCTCTCTGATTTGGCGCCACGCTGAGTGCTACGGTCTCCAAAGGCATCGCAGTCTTCTGCAGAGGGAGAAAAAAAGTAATTGTTTTGATACATTATTTGCATAAAGGGAGGCATTGTGTATTTGTGCACGGGAAAGAAATTATTTAAATGTACGCAACAATGACACAGGGGGTTTAAAATGTGTACTGCAGACACAGATTCACAGTTTTGGAGAGGGACGTCTCCTCCAGCACCCTCCTCCCTAGACTCAAAGCTCAAGTGGTTGGCCAGGTTAAGGACACTCAACGAACACCAGCGCAAAATGATCTGATCACAACATGAGCTGCGAAGCGCCATTCTATTTCGACACTAAAAAGCAACAACGTCTCCTTCCCTCTAAGCTGATCAGCTAACATTCATGCATTATGAATTCATTTATGTTTGAGAATGATAAACCAGCTCATGTGGCATCTGTCTTGAAACCATTCTGGGCTCTTGGCTGATTCCATCTTTGAAATGCAACACCCAAGTTTGACTCGTGTTTTAGCAGGGCGCTGGTCATGATGCTTTTCCAAAGAGGACCAGGCTTTTTAGCGCAGTTAGAATCTAGTATCAGCCTAGAATTTATGCTGCCTAGAATCTACCAAATCAAAGAAAAAAAATACTCAATGAGTAATGTACACACCTTCACTTTTAAAATGGGGCTGCATAGACTTTAAGGACAGCTTTGTGCCTACAAATATGCGTTTCCAGGTTTTCTGTCTGGCAGGCAACATCCCTTGAGAGAAGCTGCTGAATGTAAGCACTTGATGAGCTGGCCTGCGTAGAGAGAACAAAGAAAAATCAGTACTCAATTTTTTACCTTGTATGTATTCCAGGTGCAAGTTGTAAGAAGATACAAGAGAAGCATGTTTAGTGAATTACATTAGCATAATACTTAAAATGAGTTCTATGAAATGATATTACATCCTTGATTTGTTTACATATTTTATAGTTCATCTCAACAACCCAATACCATGACATCAAGCTCCGCCGAAATCGGCTAATAACCCTTTGATTTTAATCAGAATAATAGTGCGTTTCAGGTACACTTTCTTGCCCGTTAATAACCAGTTATATCTGGGAGTACAAGAGGGTAGAAGGGGGCGAAAACACGGGTTACCTGGAACGCACCATATGTATTTAGGATGAGTTTAACAGGTCAATCTCCTCATCAGTAAAACGCTAGAACTACTGCGGTCCAGTGGCCGGTAGAATACAGTTGTATTCGTTTGTTGTAGTATGAGCAGACATTGTTAAACATTGCATTCCCTTGGTATCCAAGCAGTAGAGATAAGTGCCTGTAGCCCCTTTGTTGAATTGTGCCCATTCTCGTGTGATGCCCCATGCTTGCTGAGATGCACACTCGACTTACAGTGTGTGTATTTATAGGAATGAATGGGCGGCCATGTATTAGTGTCCTACTGTCCTTTCTCTATAATAGGTCCATGGTATTTATTTACACACATAACTGATACTATCTACCGTAACATTAGCGACAGTAACTTGGCTGTTAGCTGTATCGCTAATGCTAAAGCAGCATTATGATGCGAACAAGGTAACCACATACAGTACAGCAACACAATGATATGGCGTTAGTTAACTTACTTTTTCGAGGTTTGTAGCTGAGCCGAGGAGAGTTGGTACTGATCCAGACTTGATTTTCAGACGTTGAGCAAGTCCAGCTCTGTATTGGCCCAAGTTGAGGAAGCAGTCGTCAGTGAAATGTTTGGCGCTGCCGTGTTCTAGCAACGGGACGCCCATATGTTCCTGACCTCATCCGACTCCCGCGCTGCGTTTGTATCCAGTAGGCGTGGCCTATGACGTAATGGCTCCGGCTTCCTCATCCGTCTAAAGATGCTGCCAGAGCATGGACATAATAAAGGATGGACCACGGACTGGCCGCCCATTCATTCCTATACAAACTGCTCAGTGGCGCAGGGTAACATACAGGAGCGATTTGCTTCCGCGTAATGGGGCCAAGACACGTGGCCTAGGCCGTGACGTACCGGATGCAGAAATATAGAACGCATGCGTGCCCACTCCCCCACTCCGGTCCAACAACAATATAAAATGATACCGTAATGCACCTGTTCTTTGTCTTTGGATCTTTTGAATAAATGGATCAATACATGATGAATCACAATGATCGCAAGCAGAGGACCGTGAGAGTTATTGAGCAGCAGATGAACCAGTCCAAAAATCGGACACGTTAACGAAGCACTGAACTAGGCCCTCTCGGATGCCATTTGTTTCACTACGACTCCTTTCAGCTGCACACCCCTCTTCCCCAGCGAGATAACAGCTAATAAACCGCTTGAGGTTGCGTTTTGAAAAGAAAAAAATTAAAAAATGTAGGACATAGCATGAAGGTAATTATGAGCCTTTAATTGATATCCAGACATTTTTTGCGGAGACACATTCCTGTTCCCCACTTGTATTGGAGTGAACGGAGATATCTACTTCTAGGTCCCATGATTTGAGGGACCCGTCCACAGCCCGCTTAAACAGCTGCAATACCAGGCTTGGCCGCTGAGCACTGGTGGATTGCGGAAGTATGCAGTGTTCCTGGGGGCTTGTGCCAGAGCCATGAGAGAGAAGAGTCGCGATACTCTCTGATCTCGCCGGCAGGGTGGTCACGTGGTTCATGTAAGCCTGTATAGTTCAAAAACAGGCCGCGCTGCCGTGTTCTTCAATGGGACTGCCTGCAGCGATTGCAATATTGAATGGTAAATATAAATTAAAAAACACAAGTACTTTTCTGACCATTGTTGCATATTTGTAAACGTCAGTTTTACATTTGGAGTGGTAGGGTGGCGACTGCAAGCTACTTAGATACGTTTTTAAGTTTGAGGTAAAGCTTTACGTTCGTGTAAGCATGGGTAGCGCTAAGCTTTTGACCTTAGTGGCTTAACCTTACATCTGTTCTGAAATTTAAGACGATTCAAGATGTTCATTTTAGCGCAACTGGACTATTACATTTTCTTGATTTTGCTTGTAATTCCGATTCACGTACCCGTGGTCAGAGAGCGATTGAGAAAGCAGAGTAGCAACAGTCCATTTAGCATTTAGGCCCAATCCCGTTTCTTTGCTCACTGTCTCAACCCTACATCTCAACCCTAACCCTCATTGCTCATGCTCATTGCTACCCCTCATTGCTACCCTAACCGATCCCCTACCAAATGGGACAACCCTACCCTGTGACGTCATCATGGCCTCCCTGTGCCCCCTAGCAGATAACCAGACCCCTGGTAATGTTACAAGAGACAGACTGGCTGCCATTGTCTCGGGCAACGAGCAAGACCCATTGTAAAGATGTTTAACCTGAAATGGTATTTATATTTTGTAATTGGCACAGCCTGGCGAGACTGGCCACACTCACACTGGCAGATTTGAGCACGGTTAGGTGCTAAAACAGCCACGGCCACGGCCAGAAGGCCTAGTGTGAATGCTCCCTTAGATAATAATCGGTTAAGAACAAGAACACTTTAGAAGAAACACTTTATTTAAATAAGAAACACTGAACCACACATCTAAAAATACACACAAACGCACACCTAAAAATACACACACACACACCCTCTCTCATCTTTTGAGAGAATGGTGGAGAATCACATCTTCTCCACCATTCCGCCAACTTTGCCTCGCTCTCCTCATGCCTCGCCTGCTCCTTGGCACTCTTCTCTTGGAAGGGGTGTCTGGGTGGTGGAAGAGGTGCCTGGGGTGGAGGAGCATGAGGGAGAGGTGGGGGGGCTGGTGGCAGTGGATTCAACGATGTCCTGAAAGAAAACGAATAAGAAGGAATTAGGAATTATATGCCAGAACTGGGTGATATGGCCATATGTTACGTGCAATATATAATAGCTATGTACACAATATAGTACTGCCAAAAAATACATTGATTAACCATGTAATATTACTAATATATTAGTATAATAATACTTATAGAATATTACTAATATAATATATATATTAGTATATATAATATTACTTATAGAATATTAATAATTAATAACTAATAATGTTACTAATATTACTTTCTATATTAGCTAAGAGTTTATTGTTTACTGTTTTTTGTTTACTTTTTATAGTTAGTTAGTTAAGAGTTTATTGTTTATCTTATCTTATATTATATTTATTGTTTACTGTTTACTTTTTATTGTTATCTTAGTGTATTGTTTATCTTATATTGTATATAATTTAATATTGTGTTGTGTTTCTTTCTGTAAGCTACTGGACAATCAATTTCCTTGAGGGAGTCATCCCAAAAGGATCAATAAAGCCTAATCTAATCTAATCTAATCTACTCTAATATAATATATTAGTATAGTAAAGTTTATTTTTAACCTGGAGTCACTAGAACATGGAAGATCTGGATATCATACGACATGATATCCAGCCCGGTCGTATGCATCCCGGTCTGCAGCCCGGTCGACGGCCGGGCTGCAGAGCCCTTGATCGGGCATGCATCCCGGCCGAGAACCGGGGTTGGGCGGCCTAAGAAAGTCGGCCGGGGACTTCCGCGATCTTCCGCGAAAGTCGGCCGGGGACTTCCGAGAGTCCGCTGCCGGGCTTCGAAGCCTGCGGCCGGGCTGCAGAGTATAATTAATAAAATAATTACTAGTTAATTACAGAGAAAATACTTACATTTGTGTTTTTACAATCCTGTCGCATCTTTTCGTCCTCCATCTTGTCTAGGATATTTCTTGATTTTCCGTTTTCTCGCAAGGTATTGTGGGAGCAAGTCAGAACTGAAGCGCTTTGAGGGTGCCCATCGAAAATATCTATTTGGAGGGGATGTTAGCCCTCCCCCTTACCCCTTAAAGCTACATTAAAGAGGTATTGGGACATTGCTCCACGGTGCGTGCACGCGCAACAGCGAGGGCTAGGGCTGAGATTTTCTTTAGAGCTAAGGAATGGGAAAGGGCCTTAGTTTCCAGGCAACTTCTTCTGATGAGGCAGGAGCTGACCACACAACCATGCTACTTTTAAGACTAAGCCGAACACAAAGTATCACATATATTAAAGAATAACAAATGAAAGATTTTTTTTATTAAACAATGGGTCAGACAACAAGAATATGTGTGTGTGTGTCAATTCAATTTCAATTCAATTTTATTTGTATAGCCCTTAATCACCATTACAGTCTCAAAGGGCTTAACAGGCCAAATATTTGTGACACCCCCCTTTACCCATGCCCCCACACGGGCAAGAAAAAACTCCCTTGAATCAGCAAGGAAGAAATCTTGAGAAGAAACGCAGTGTAGGGGATCCCTTCTTCCAGGGATGGTCAGGAGTGCAATGGGTGCCACAAATGGCATACAGGTAAATACATGTACATCATATTAAAATGGTGATGGGGTTCTGGCCGGTTATCCATGAGGAGAGTCCAGGCATCCAGTCCAGCACCCGCAGCACGCTACAACTGACAGAATAGTGAATTAGAACGGAAAAGTACATAGTGGGAATGTATAATGTAATAAGAAAAGCACAAGCAAACAGAGTAGTCTTCACTACGCATCTGTTGTTTTCACACTCCAAATGCAAGATTGTAGAGGTGCGTTTTGAGCTTCCCTTTGAATAGCTCCACAGAGTCAGCTTCCCTGATCGCTGATGGCAGCCTATTCCATAAAAAGGGGGCTCGATAGGCAAATGCTCTCTGTCCAGCCGATTTCTTTTTAACCTTCGGCAATGAAAGAAGACCGGCTCCCGAAGACCGGAGAGTCCAACTTGAAAAACAACAAAGTGAAGGAACAGGGATGAATATTGTAAGTGTTAACCAGAGAGGAATACGGTCAGGAAAGGAGGCAATTAAAAAAGCAATACAAGTAAAATGGACCACTGGTTATGAAACCCTGCAGCAAATGCAGATTCCACTGCCTAACATCCGCACGCTGCAAAGGAATAGGCGATGGTAAAGCTGGACCCAGTGTTTGAGATGCCAGATATATCAGGCTGAGGTTTATGGAACCAAAAACAAGTGGGAACAAGGACTAAGAACAACAAAGCAAACATACAGTAAGTGAACAAGAACAGCAAAGTAGAGCCAGGGGGTATCAATAAATAAAACAATGTTAGTCATGTGTGCAACAAGAACAACAAATGTGTAAACAGGTGTGCGTGTATGTCTAACTTGTAAAACAAGAAAAAAGTGAAGGAACAGGGAGGAATATTATAAGTTATTAATTAAAAAAAGAAAATACTCCACAAACATCAGGCTGAGGTTAAGGATAGTAAAGTGCATCAGGTCGAAAGGAAGGACAACAATCGCAGCAGTCGCCACCACCAACAGCCGTCGCCAGCACAAGCCGCCACCACTAGCAGCAGAAGGTGACACCACCATCCTTCGCCACCACCAGCCAGCTCAAGCAGCCATCGCCTCAAGCAGCAGCGACCTGCAGCAGCAGTGTTATCCGGCCCCAGCCAGCTCAAGCCACCAGCAGCAGCAGCCACCATCGGCATCCACTATCAGCAGCATCCACCATCAGCCTCATACACATAACCGCTATGTCAGTGACACAATTAGGCCTAGGCATTTTTTATTCTACAAATTCATACTATAGCTGTGAGAATTGTTCAGAAAAATCCCCTCCATAGTCGCCCTGGAGTCACAGGGCGACAGTCTCCTGCTAGAATCAGGGAACCCTATTGTAGGACATCCTGTCCAGAAATTAAACATTTAGAAGAATACGTGACACTTTGCTTTGATAGTTATATACCTCTGATTGGAGATTGATTGTCGGCAGCTCCTCCAAACTAATGTATGTACCTTCAACTAAAAATGACAATTAATTTACAACAATTTCACAACAATTTGATTAGCAAGACAAGTATTGATGTCCATTGCCAATACATGAATACACTCATTACAAAGGCCTTGGAAGTCGAGGCAGTGGGGTCAGAGGACACCCCCCCCTTCCACTCCTACCATCATCGGCCGACCTTCGTTATTGGCGATAGCCAGCTCCTCCGAAGTGGTGAAGGGCGGTGGAGCGGTCCTCATCCCAGTTGTATTAAATGTGTTTTTTTATTTGCTGCAGGTAATCAACATGTGACTAAAGGTTGGAGCCTAGGCCATTGCAAATCATAGGCTAGATTCACCTGAAATTATTCAAATGAGTGCTTAAAACTTACCACATTGAATATTATTTTAATATTTATTTTTGACTTGGCCCCATGTTCGTAGGAGCGTGCTGGCACCACATCTATGGGGGTAAAAGGCATGATGATCCAAGATATTTTTTAGACAACATGTAGAATCTTTTCACTTACGAATTAACACGGACGGCTATTTTTTGCCAGCACGCTACCCTAGCCATATTATGGGCAACCACACAGCAAATCGCAAAGTGTTAAAATCCCAGAGTATTCATGACCAGAGTAGATTTTATACACTTTGGTGTTGAATAGGCACTAAGTACATTTTTTGGGGTGTACCAGAAACACTCTTGGGTGTTGTCTCTAAGTATAATGCTGGTGTAGAGTAATTTAAGTGTTTATTTTAGGACGATGGACTCCCTGAGTGTACAACGGTCGGTTGAGTGTCCAACTATCCCGGCGGCACGTCGGTTTAGGTTTCGATTCGTCATTGGCTCGCTGCGCCTTCTCATTGGTTGAATCTAGAGACATGTGACCGTTTGTCCTCTTCCAAACTGTTTCGGCAGAGACGGTTGACTAGAGAGGCTTGAATCAATATCGCCAAGGAATTGCTCCGAGTGAGCGAAGACATCTTTGAACTTCATGGGAATGTAAACAGGTAAGAAAAGTACCAAGTGAGTAATGCACAGGGTTTCTATGTTTCATAGTTAGTTGTGCGTATGTCCTTCATATAGGTCAGAAATTGTATTCATAATGGGTCTTAAGAAGGTATTAGAGGCTTACATTTAACTTGTTCAAACCTGCAGAAACCCTGAATGCAGAATATTCAGCATTTCTTCGTCTTTTAAATCTGATAACCAACTTATAAATGCTAACGATTTTAGCTAACGTCAAACTTAATGGCCAATGCTAATGAGGCACATGTCTTCAATTTAGCTAACGCCTCGTTAACATTTTTAGCTAATGCTAACGAGGCACGTGGCTTTAATTTAGTGGGAGCGTGTCTATGTTCCCCGGGTCCTATGTTCCCCGGGTCCTATGTTCCCCGGGTCCTATGTTCACCGGGTCCTATGTTCCCCGGGTCCTATGTTCCCCGGGTCCTATGTTCCCCGGGTCCTATGTTCCCCGGGTCCTATGTTCCCCGGGTCCTATGTTCCCCGGGTCCTATGTTCCCCGGGTCCTATGTTCCCCTCTTTGTATGAGACTGGGGAACATAGGACCCTTTTTTTTTTTTTTAAAAAGGGTCCTATGATAATAACCTGTTTGTATTTGGCCACCTTTTAAGATGCTGACTATTTATTGACAAGAACTTTTTATGTTGTGTCATGTGCTTTCATCAGGTGTATTTCATGCTCAAAGTATGTGCTCTCCCTTTTCAGGTTGGGATAGTGACATGGCCTCACTTCTCCTGCTGGTCTACCTCCTGCCACCACCTCCAAGTGGAAAGAAGGGAGCTGTCAAAATCAGTATCCGGGAAGCTGTGGATCGTGTAGTGAAGTTTCACAGGGTAATTGTATCCTGATAATTTTTATTTTATTTTTAAAGGTCCCATGGCATGCCGCCAGAGCTTGTGTGTTGCTGATGGATGTCACAATCTCTGTGTTGGCCAATCTACTTATCGAGTCTTGAAAACAAAATGGCGTCGACGGGTGATCTACTGATGGTATTGTGTGTATAAAATGTACTTTTTAATAAACAATCTGTACACTTACAAAGTTCTCAATGCCTTGTTTTATATGTTAATACCCTTATTGAACTACCAAAGAAGTGTCGGGCTACTTCTAGCCTTTTAAATGGTTTAAAATAGCGATTTAGTTTTTACCATAACCACTGCCCCATTGTTCCAAGTTTATAGCGTTTTGATAGAATCGGCTAAAAACAGCCAACTGAAGAAAGCGCCTATATGCGTTTTTTTGTGCTCCAAAACGAACGTTTCAACTCATTATCATACAAAACCTATCCCAAATCCGTTTTACAACGGAATTCCCCTTTAATTGGTTGACGGGGACACATTTATTTATTTTCAAGTTGTTTGTTACATCATATAAATGTAAAACTAAATATGGTTCTTGATGTAAAATAATTAAAGTTTAACTATAATGTTAACTATATTATATATGTATGCACTGTAACAACAACAGCAGCAATAATCTAATGTGTAGACTATTCATTCATGAAGTGTTGATAATTCACCTCAAAGGTGTTGGTTGTACACCAGTCAGAGTACATTCTCACTCTAGAAGTATTAAATAATCAGCTCTGCGAAGTGCTACAAAGCACTGACTTGGAGTACATATTTTCTCTCTCTGGGGTTCTAGGTTTACACTGCAGGTGTAAGGAAGCACTGAATGAGTGCCCAAAAGTACCACTAATAGAGTACATTTGCACTCTCAAAGTGTTCAAATGTAACTCTAAATTTGGAGTACATATTTTGCTCTTCTAACAGTGTTCAGCGAACACTGAACTCTTGGACCTATATATACCCCGAAGTGAGTGTTAAATGTACACCCATAGAGTACAATGTACACTGTGGTTTTTGCATGTTCCCCATGGCTGTGATTTGGACTTTGAATTCCTTGTAGGAATTCATAATAATACACCACGCACGCTCGATTCACTTTGCATAAGGGGGAGTCAAATGACGTGATAAACACACCTTTTATGTGAACGCGCATTGAACCTAAAGCGGAAAACCTGGTTCGACTAATTGAATCTAAAGTGAGTGTCGTGGAACCATTTAACTCCGACTGCGAGTTGCGTCTCTGTCGAACCAGGTTTTCCCAAGAAAGCATGGGTATGTTCAGCGAGGTTCGTGGTATACTCCCCTCACATGTTTTCTTTGTATTTACCCACGATGTGAGAGTTTCCTAATATTTTGCTGTTAGAAGAGTCAGAGAAATAAGTTCTTTATCACACAGACATAAATTACTAAAATTAAAACAAAGCAAAACAAAGCGAATCAAAAAGCTGGAAAGTGTTTAATCCTGATGAAAAGAAAAACTAAAAGCAGTAATTTCGACAAATACCGGACAGAGGTCTCAATCAAAGCGCCCCGTTACCATGTGTGAAAGCACCCCATTGCCCGTGTGCTTGAGCATGTGCACACTCAAATTGCTTGGGTCGCTGTGGCTGGCGTTGAAATGCACAAACAGGCAGGGCTTCTAACCGGAGTGAGTCCTCAGGTGGATCTTCAGGGTGCCTTTCTTACTGTAGCGCTTGATGCATTGGTCACACCCGTAGGGTTTCTCGCCGGTGTGAGTCCTCATGTGGACGTTCAGGGTGCCATGCTGAGCGAAGCGCTTTTGGCAATGGTCACAGCTGTAGGGTTTCTCCCCGGTGTGAGTCTTCATGTGGATCTTCAGGTGGCTTGTCTGACTGAAGCCCTTCGTGCATCGGTCACACTTGTAGGGCTTCTCGCCGGAGTGAGTCCTCATGTGGACGTTCAGGTCGCCATGCCGAGCGAAGCGCTTTAGGCAATGGTCACAGCTGTAGGGTTTCTCCCCGGTGTGAGTCTTCATGTGGATCTTAAGGTAGTTTGTCTGACTGAAGCGCTTCGTGCATTGGTCACACTTGTAGGGCATCTCGCCGGAGTGAGTCATCATGTGGCTCTTCAGGTGGCTTGTCCGACTGAAGCGCTTCGTGCATAGGCCACACTTGTAGGGCTTCTCGCCGGAGTGAGTCCTCATGTGGACGTTCAGGTCTCCATTCCGACTGAAGCGCTTCGTGCATAGGTCACACTTGTAGGGCTTCTCGCCGGAGTGAGTCCTCATGTGGACATTCAGGTTGCCATGCAGAGCGAAGCGCTTTTTGCAATGGTCACAGCTGTAGGGTTTCTCCCCGGTGTGAGTCTTCATGTGGCGCTTCAGGTGTTCACTTAGACTGAAGCGCTTCGTGCATTGGTCACACCCGTACGGCTTCTCGTCTGGTCGGGTCCTCATGTGTACGATCATATTGGCATTGTTGGGAGAAACCTTCCACCAACCATCCACCGCCAGTGGGCCCTCCCCTTGTCCGTAAACGCTCAGGATGCGCAGCTCCCCGTTGTGACTTGACATGTGGGAGGAGCAAGGGGCGTCCACACGCAGACTCTCCGAGGTGGCGCCGCGTGCTGCAGTCTCTAATATCATTGCCGTCTTCTTCAGAAAGGAAACAAAGAGAGAAAGTAATGGTATTAATTAATTATTTGCACATAAGGGATACAGCATGTACTTTTACACACTGGTGTATTGGAAGAAGTGTATTTTTTCTAACGTCTTTTTGTTTATTATGCATTTTCCTTGTTCCCCTTGGGGGGGGTCAAGGGTCAAAGGCGTCAGCTGAGAAGGCACCGCTACGTCTCCGCCTTTTAAGGATGTGGGGAGGTCATAAAGACACAACCCAGGTCATCTGTGGTTTCTGATCACCTGCTTTACCAATACTGTAGTTATACTGGGAATCAGAGCGGATTCAGCATTCCTGACATCTGTCATGAAGAAGATTTAAATCATTCTACTATAAACTGTATAGTAGTCCTTGTGTTTTAGCAGGGTGACGGTCATGATGCTTTTCAAAAGAGGACCAGCGCAGTTAGAATCGAGTACATTCTCAGTTGGTAGGTCAGTTTGCTTGCATGGATGCAATGTGTATTACTAACCTACAGCGGGCATGCCCCCACCAATATCCTCTTCAACCTTGATTGAAATGGTGTCCGGGGTCTCCGGCTTTCCACATAAAGAAGGAAACACATTTTCATTTCCTTTCATTTGCACAGAATAGTTGTTAATCCCCAATTACGATAGACTGGGTTCCCCCAACCTGTTCTGACGGCGATTTGAATTCGCCCTTCATAAGGGTCAGGAGAAGAGCAATTCTTATCTTTCTGCTTCCGATACGTTTTTGGAGAAGCTGAGACTGTTTTTTGAGACCAAAATTGTACCGGGGGGCGAAACGTGTACCGCCTACGTAATCTGTGTTCGAAATTTCCAAACCTGCCTGGCAACGGACGAACAATGACGTGGGAAGGTTCATGAATATTCACAAACATTCGCGCTCATTCATTGAGCGTCACAAGACGAAATAACATTAAGCAGATAACACTTATTTTACAAATGACATTTATTAGCGTTGATTACTTTATAATTGCATTGTATTTAATTGTTTAATGGCATTTAGCTAGTAAACTGAGTGTATTAACACAAGCTAGCTAAACTATGATACACTTTAAAACACTCAGTTTACTAGCTAAATTCAATACAATACAAATATAAAGTAAAAAAAAGTGTTTGTATTATGTTATTTCTTCTTTGGCAACATGGGCGCGAAGCAACGGACAATCGTGTCGAACGATGACGTAATGTTTCGAACGCGAATTACGTAGGCGGTACAATTTTCACCCCGGTACAATTTTGGTGCGACAGCGCCAATCAACTAGTTGGCTTTTCCCCCTGGCACCCTATTGGCTGGATTAACACAATGACGACAGGGAAGCGACGGCAAGCAGCCATTTGCGTACAGAGTCAGTTGAACAAGTTGATCAAGCCTCTTGTGCTGAAGAAAATGACAGCAGCTTCCCTAGACCAACGAGTCTGGAAATAGCCAGGCTACACGTACGACTCATCAAATCATAGAGGTGTGTGCTTTTTAAGGGTGTGTGCTGGAGTTGTAACAAAGGAAGCCTCTCATTTGGATGCTGAATAAGAAGACGACTTCCAACCTGGACACTCAGCTCCTCGTGGCAGACCAGCCGCTCGCCGCGCTCCAGGCTCTTGGCCTCGCTGTGGTCCGCAGACAGCGAGTTCAGGGCCTCCACTTCAGACGCAGTGAATAGGGTGTCATGGCCATCCACCGCCAGTGGGCCCTCCCCTTTTCCGTAGACACTCAGAATCTTCAGTTCCTCGCTGTGACTGGACATGTGGGAGGAGCCAGGGGCGTCCTCACCCAGAATCTCTGAGGTGGCGTTGCGCTGATTGCTACGGTCTCTAAAGGCATCGCAGTCTTCTGCAGAGGGAGAAAAAAAAGGTAAAAAAGTAATTGTTTTGATACATTATTTGCATAAAGGGAGGCATTGTGTATTTTTACACGTGAAAGAAACTTTTTAAATGTATGCAACATTGACACAGAGGGTTTAAAATGTGAGCTGCTGACAAAGATTCACAGTTTTGAGGAAGGACGTCTCCTCCAGCACCCTCCTCCCTAGACTCAAAGCTCAAGTGGTTTGCCAGGTTAAGGACACTCAACGAACACCAGCGCAAAGTGATCTGAGCACAACATGACAAGCGAGGCAAGCACAATTTCTATTTGGACACTAAAAGGCAACAACGTGTCCTTCCCTCTAAGCTGATCAGCTAACATTGCATGCATTATGAATTTATTGATGTTTGAGAATGATAAACCAGCTCATGTGGCATCTGTCTTGAAACCCTTCTGGGCTCTTGACTGATTCCATCTTTGAAATGTAACTCCCAAGTTTGACTCGTGTTTTAGCAGGGCTCTGGTCCTGATGCTTTTCCAAAGAGGATCAGGCTTTTAGAGCAGGTAGAATCAAGTACATTCTCAGTTGATCAAGGTTGTTTTCTTGCATAGATGCAATGTGTATTACTAACCTCCAGCGGGTAAGCCTCCACCAATATCCTCTTCAAGCTTGATTGAAATGGTGTCTGGGGTCTGCTGCTTTCCACATAAAGAAGGAAACAAACACAAGACATATTCTGTCATTTTCACAGAATAGTTTTCAATCCCCACTACCGACAGATTAGGCGTTTTTACACCGCCAAGCTGGTTCGGTCGCGGCTTGGCACGCCCTGCAATTTCAATGTCTTGCCTATTTTTTTTTTTGGATTCAAGACCCTCGCATGCAAGAATGAGTTCACATCTGAATGTGGGCTAAAAAGCGATTAACTATTTACAAGTGCAAAAATGCCAAAATATTTCTTTATTCTGCTAACCAGCAGTTCCTCGCTGTGACTGGACATGTGGGAGGAGCCAGGGGCGACAACACCCAGGCTCTCTGATGTGGCGCCACGCTGAGTGCTACGGTCTCCAAAGGCATCGCAGTCTTCTGCAGAGGGAGAAAAAAAGGAAAAAGTAATTGTTTTGATACATTATGGCCTCGCTGTGGTCCGCAGACAGCGAGTTCAGGGCCTCCACTTCAGACGCAGTGAATAGGGTGTCATGGCCATCCACCGCCAGTGGGCCCTCCCCTTTTCCGTAGACACTCAGAATCTTACACAATGCCTCAATAAAGGGAGGCATTGTGTATTTGTACACGGGAAAGAAACTATTTAAATGTACGCAACATTGACACAGGGGGTTTAAAATGTGTACTGCAGACACAGATTCACAGTTTTGGAGAGGGACGTCTCCTCCAGCACCCTCCTCCCTAGACTCAAAGCGAGATAACAGCTAATAAAACGCTTGAGGTGGCGTTTTGAAAAGAAAAAACTTTTTTTTAGGACATGGCATGAATGTAATTATGAGCCTTTGATTGATATCCAGAATTTTTTTGCGGAGACACATTCCTGTTCCCCACTTGTATTGGAGTGAACGGAGATATCTACTTCTGGGTCCCATGATTTGAGGGACCCGTCCACAGCCCGCTTAAACAGCTGCAATACCAGGCTTGGCCGCTGAGCACTGGTGGATTGCGGAAGTATGCAGTGTTCCCGGGGGCTTGTGCCAGAGCCATGAGAGAGAAGAGTCGCGATACTCTCTGATCTCGCCGGCAGGGTGGTCACGTGGTTCATGTAAGCCTGTATAGTTCAAAAACAGGCCGCGCTGCCGTGTTCTTCAATGTGACTGCCTGCAGCGATTGCAATATTGAATGGTAAATATAAATTAAAAAACACAAGTACTTTTCTGACCATTGTTGCATATTTGTAAACGTCAGTTTTACATTTGGAGTGGTAGGGTGACAACTGCAAGCTACTTAGATATAAGGTTTTTAAGTTTGAGGTAAAGCTTCACGTTCGTGTAAGCATGGGTAGCACTAGGCTTTTGACTTTAGTGGCTTAACCTTACTACATCTGTTCTGAAATCAAAGACGATTCAATATGTTCATTTTAGCGCAACTGGACTAAACATCTTTTATTTATTTATTTATTTTTCCACAATGTCTTGTTTTTTAAACGATTTATGATGACTATGCTCTGTAAGGTGACCTTGGGTGTCTTGAAAGGCGCCTCTAAATTAAATGTATTATTACATTTTCTTGATTTTGCTTGTAATTCCGATTCACGTACCCGTGGTCAGAGAGCGATGGAGAAAGCAGAGTAGCAACAGTCCATTTAGCATTTAGTTTCCAGGCAACTTCTTCTGATGAGGCAGGAGCTGACCACACAACCATGCTACTTTTAAGACTAAGCCAAACACAAAGTATCACATATAAGAATAACAAATGAAAGATTTTTTTTATTAAACAATGGGTCAGACAACAAGAATATGTGTGTGTGTCCAACTTGAAAAACAAAGTGAAGGAACAGGGATGAATATTGTATATATAAGTGTTGACAAGAGAGGAATACGGTGAGGAAAGGAGACAATTAAAAAAGCAATACAAGTAAAATGGACCACTGGTTATGAAACCCTGCAGCAAATGCAGATTCCACTGCCTAACATCTGCATGCTGCAAAGGAATAGGCGATGGTAAAGCTGGACCCAGTGTTTGAGATGCCAGATATATCAGGCTGAGGTTTGTGGAACCAAAAACAAGTGGGAACAAGGACTAAGAACAACAAAGCAAACATACAGTAAGTGAACAAGAACAGCAAAGTAGAGCCAGGGGGTATCAATAAATAAAACAATGTTAGTCATGTGTGCAACAAGAACAACAAATGTGTAAAGAGGTGTACGTGTATATCTAACTTGTAAAACAAGAACAAAGTGAAGGAACAGGGAGGAATATTATAAGTTATTATTAAAAGAAAGAAAATACTCCACAAACATCAGGCTGAGGTTAAGGATAGTAAAGTGCATCAGGTCGAAAGGAAGGACAACAATCGCAGCAGTCGCCGCCACCACAACCAACAGCCGTCGCCAGCACAAGCCGCCACCACTAGCAGCAGAAGGCGACACCACCATCCTTCGCCACCACCAGCCAGCTCAAGCAGCCATCGCCTCAAGCAGCAGCGACCTGCAGCAGCAGTGTTATCCGGCACCAGCTCAAGCCACCAGCAGCAGCATTCACCTTCAGCCTCATACACATAACCGCTATGTGTGACACAATTAGGCCTAGGCATCTTTTATTCTACAAATTCATACTATAGCCGTGAGAATTGTTCAGAACCCCCTCCATAGTCGCCCTGGAGTCACAGGGCGACCGTCTCCTGCAAGAATCAGGGAAACCTATTATAGGACATTCTGTCCAGAAATTAAACATTCAGAAGAGTACGTGACACTTTGCTTTGATAGTTATATACCTCTGATTGGAGATTGATTGTCAGCAGCTCCTCCAAACTAATGTTTGTACCTTCAACTAAAAATGACAATTAATTTACACTCAATCATTTCACAACAATTTGATTACCAAGACAATTATTGATGTCCATTGCCAATACATGAATATACTCATTACAAAGGCCTTTGAAGTCGAGGCAGTGGGGTCAGAGGACACCCCCCCCTTCCACTCCTACCATCATCGGCCGACCTTCGTTATTGGCGAGAGCCAGCTCCTCCGAAGTGGTGAAGGGCGGTGGAGCGGTCCTCCTCCCAGTCGTATTAAATTTATTTTTATTTGCTGCAGGTAATCAACATGTGACTAAAGGTTGGAGCCTAGGCCATTGCAAATCATAGGCTAGATTCACCTGAAATTATTCAAATGGATGCTTACAACTTACCACATTGAATATTATTTTAATATTTATTTTTGACTTGGCCCAATGTTCGTAGGAGCGTGCTGGCACCACATCTATGGGGGTAAAAGGCATGATGATACATGATATTTTTAGACAATATGCAGAATCTTTTCACTTACGAATGAACACGGACGGCTATTTATTGCCAGCACGCTACCCTAGCCATATTATGGGCAACCGTGTTCCCCTTGGCTGTGATTTGGACCTTGAATTCCTCGTAGGAATTCATAATAATACGTGCATTGAACCTAAAGCGGAAAACCTGGTTCGACTAATTGAATCTAAAGTGAGTGTCGTGGAACCATTTAACTCTGACTGCGAGTTGCGTCTCTGTCGAACCAGGTTTTCCCAAGAAAAGCTGGGTATGTTCAGCGAGGTTCGTGGTATGTTCAGCGAGGTTCGTGGTATACTCCCCTCACATGTTTCCTTTGTATTTACCAACGATGTGAACGTTTCCTAATATTTTACTGTTAGAAGAGTCAGAGAAATAAGTTCTTTATCACACAGACATAAATTACTAAAATGAAAACAAAGCAAAACAAAGCGAATCAAAAAGCTGGAAAGTGTTTAATCCTGATAAAAAGAAAAACTAAAAGCAGTCATTTCGACAAATACCGGACAGAGGTCTCAATCAAAGCGCCCCGTTACCCTGTGTGAAAGCACCCCATTGCCCGTGTGCTTGAGCATGTGCACTCAAATTGCTTGGGTCGCTGTAGCTGGCGTTGCAATGCACTAACAGGCAGGGCTTCTAACCGGAGTGAGTCCTCATGTGGTTCTTCAGGGTGCCTTGCTGACTGAAGCGCATCGTGCATTGGTCACACTTGTAGGGCTTCTCGCCGGAGTGAGTCCTCATGTGGATCTTCAGGTTGCCTTTCTCATTGAAGCCCTTCGTGCATTGGTCACACTTGTAGGGCTTCTCGCCGGTGTGAGTTCTCATGTGGATATTCAGGGTGCATTTCAGACTGAAGCCCTTTGTGCATCGGTCACACTTGTAGGGTTTCTCCCCGGTGTGAGTCTTCATGTGGATCTTCAGGTGGCTTGTCTGACTGAAGCCCTGTGTGCATCGGTCACACTTGTAGGGTTTCTCCCCGGGGTGAGTCTTCATGTGGCTCTTCAGGTGGCTTGTCTGACTGAAGCGCTTCGTGCATCGGTCACACTTGTAGGGCTTCTCGCCGGAGTGAGTCCTCATGTGGACGTTCAGGTCGCCATGCCGAGCGAAGCGCTTTTTGCAATGGTCACAGCTGTAGGGTTTCTCCCCGGTGAGTCTTCATGTGGATCTTCAGGTTGCCTTTCACACTGAAGCGCATCGTGCATTGGTCACACTTGTAGGGCTTCTCCCCAGAGTGAGTCCTCATGTGGACATTCAGGTTGCCATGCCGAGTGAAGCGCTTTTTGCAATGGTCACAGCTGTAGGGTTTCTCCCCGGTGTGAGTCTTCATGTGGCGCTTCAGGTGTTCACTTAGACTGAAGCGCATCGTGCATTGGTCACACTTGTAGGGCTTCTCCCCGGAGTGAGTCCTCATGTGGACGTTCAGGTCGCCATGCCGAGCGAAGCGCTTTTTGCAATGGTCACAGCTGTAGGGTTTCTCCCCGGTGTGAGTCTTCATGTGGATCTTCAGGTTGCCTTTCACACTGAAGCGCATCGTGCATTGGTCACACTTGTAGGGCTTCTCCCCAGAGTGAGTCCTCATGTGGACATTCAGGTTGCCATGCCGAGTGAAGCGCTTTTTGCAATGGTCACAGCTGTAGGGTTTCTCCCCGGTGTGAGTCTTCATGTGGCGCTTCAGGTGTTCACTTAGACTGAAGCGCATCGTGCATTGGTCACACTTGTAGGGCTTCTCCCCGGAGTGCGTACTCATGTGGATTTTCAGGTGGCCTTTCCGACTGAAGCTCTTCGTGCATTGGTCACACCCGTACGGCTTCTCGTCTGGTCGGGTCCTCATGTGTACGATCATATTGGCATTGTTGGGAGAAACCTTCCACCAACCATCCACCGCCAGTGGGCCCTCCCCTTGTCCGTAAACGCTCAGGATGCGAAGCTCCCCGTTGTGACTTGACATGTGGGAGGAGCCAGGGGCGTCCACACGCAGACTCTCCGAGGTGGCGCCGCGCTGCGTGCTGCAGTCTCTAATGTCATTGCCGTCTTCTTCAGAAAGGAAACAAAGAGAGAAAGTAATGGTATTAATTAATTATTTGCACATAAGGGATACAGCATGTACTTTTACACACTGGTGTATTGGAAGAAGTATATTTTTTCTAACGTCTTTTTGTTTATTATGCATTTTCCTTGTTCCCCTTGGGGGGGTCAAGGGTCAAAGGCGTCAGCTGAGAAGGCACCGCTAAGTCTCCGCCTTTTAAGGATGTGGGGAGGTCATAAAGACACAACCCAGGTCATCTGTGGTTTCCGATCACCTGCTTTACCAATACTGTAGTTATACTGGGAATCAGAGCGGATTCAGCATTCCTGACATCTGTCATGAAGAAGATTTAAATCATTCTACTATAAACTGTATAGTAGTCCTTGTGTTTTAGCAGGGTGACGGTCATGATGCTTTTCAAAAGAGGACCAGCGCAGTTAGAATCGAGTACATTCTCAGTTGGTAGGTTGTTTGCTTGCATGGATGCAATGTGTATTACTAACCTACAGCGGGCAAGCCTCCACCAATATCCTCTTCAACCTTGATTGAAATGGTGTCCGGGGTCTGCTGCTTTCCACATAAAGAAGGACACACATTTTCATTTCCTTTCATTTGCACATAATAGTTGTTAATCCCCAATTACGATAGACTGGGTTCCCCCAACCTGTTCTGACGGCGATTTGAATTCGCCCTTCATAAGGGTCAGGAGAAGAGCAATTCTTATCTTTCTGCTTCCGATACGTTTTTGGAGAAGCTGAGAGACTGTTTATTGAGACCAAAATTGTAACGGGGGGCGAAACGTGTACCGCCTACGTAATCTGTGTTCGAAATTTCCAAACCTGCCTGGCAACGGACCAACAATGACGTGGGAAGGTTCATGAATATTCACAAACATTCGCGCTCATTCATTGAGCGACACAAGACGAAATAACATTAAGCAGATAACACTTATTTTACAAATGACATTTATTAGCGTTGCTTACTTTATAATTGCATTGTATTTAATTGTTTAATGGCATTTAGCTAGTAAACTGAGTGTATTAACACAAGCTAGCTAAACTATGATACACTTTAAAACACTCAGTTTACTAGCTAAATTCAATACAATACAAATATAAAGTAAAAAAAAGTGTTTGTATTATGTTATTTCTTCTTTGGCAACATGGGCGCGAAGCAACGGACAATCGTGTCGAACGATGACGTAATGTTTCGAACGCGAATTACGTAGGTGGTACAATTTTCACCCCGGTACAATTTTGGTGCGACAGTGCCAATCAACTAGTTGGCTTTTCCCCCTGGCGCCCTATTGGCTGGATTAACACAATGACGACAGGGAAGCGACGGCAAGCAGCCATTTGCGTACAGAGTCAGTTGAACAAGTTGATCAAGCCTCTTGTGCTGAAGAAAATGACAGCAGCTTCCCTAGACCAACGAGTCTGGAAATAGCCAGGCTACACGTACGACTCATTAAATCATAGAGGTGTGTGCTTTCTAAGGGTGTGTGCTGGAGTTGTAACAAAGGAAGCCTCTCATTTGGATGCTGAATAAGAAGACGACTTCCAACCTGGACACTCAGCTCCTCGTGGCGGACCAGCCGCTCGCCGCGCTCCAGGCTCTTGGCCGCGCTGTGGTCCGCAGACAGCGAGTTCAGGGCCTCCACTTCTGACGCGGTGAAGAGGGTGTCATGGCCGTCCAGCGCCAGAGGGCCCTCCCCTTTACCGTAGACACTCAGAATCTTCAGTTCCTCGCTGTGACTGGACATGTGGGAGGAGCCAGGGGCGTCCTCACCCAGAATCTCTGAGGTGGCGTTGCGCTGATTGCTACGGTCTCTAAAGGCATCGCAGTCTTCTGCAGAGGGAGAAAAAAAAAGGTAAAAAAGTAATTGTTTTGATACATTATTTGCATAAAGGGAGGCATTGTGTATTTTTACACGTGAAAGAAACTTTTTAAATGTATGCAACATTGACACAGAGTAGGGCTGGGCGATTTGGCCTAAAAATAAAATCTCGATTTTTTCTAACTAATGGACGATTTTCGATTTAAACCTCGATTTTTTTTTTTCTGTTTTTCTCTAAACAAATTCCATTGAAACCCATGTACGTGTGCTTATGGGGTGTCGCACTTCACTCACCAACGCAGGGGTCTACAACCCGCTGATTTAAGAGTATAACGATTATCAACAATCATGGAAAGCTGAGTAGGTTTATCAGTTTTAATAACAGTATGAACAAATAGAACACAAAAATGACAAGTTGTCCTTTGTATATCTATAGTAGCAATAGCAAATGCTAAACAAGGACAAAATCTACTCAGAATAATTGAATGAACTGTTTACATCCATTGCTAACCAGTGCATGAGAAGGAGATGACAGGAGACTAATGTTTCACTCTTTCAATTGCTCTAATTTGAGCTCTTAGTGTTGTTATCTAACATACCAGTAATTTAATTGTGTAAAAGTGTGAAATTACTGCACCTTAAAAATGACCATGAATTAGCTATACTCTCATTTGCATAGTGATTAACATTATGAATTTCAATTGTGTATACCAACTGTATGTTGGCTGACATTTACCTATAACTTTTTTTCCCTCCACTCTAACCAAGGATGCCTGTTTTTAAATTCCCTAGCCTGACACCCAGTCTGAAAGGCTGGCCAGGGGTTCTCACCTAAAAGTAACAAGGAGATATAAAGTGGGATTAAAACATTGTCTTCTGTTGACTACTTATTATGTGGTTTACACATTAATATGGGAGGACTGGACACACACACACACACACGCACGCACGCACGCACACACACGCGAGAAGGAGGGGCTCGGCCCGCCAACTAACGTGCAGAGATGCAGGGGCAGCTTCGCGCTTCGTAACAGAGACAGGGCAGAGCGCGAGCGGGAATTTTATGAATGGTGAATGTAGGAGATAACTTCCCCTGCTTAAAGTATTTTATTGCAGTTATACCCAACCGATATTTCCGAAAAATAAACACAGAAGTGAAAGATCTGTCACAAGACGATTGATACGTATCCGTGCACATTTTTAAGTGGGTATACGCAAATCCTGGTGCGTTCCTAGTGGGTATACGGCGTATACCTGCGTATCACGTAGACTACACCACTGCTTGTAACTAAGAGAACACACATGTGAGTTGTTGATCACAAATTATTTTTATACATAACGTCATCTTTGCAAAAGACGTTTAACTGAAAAGTGTTTCAATCGACCCGGCTCTCCCCCAAGTCTGTCGGGGGCGAGGTGAATGTGATTGCAGTAGGCTGAGTTTTGCGCGGGTTCTGGAAAGTGAGAGAGGAGGCTACTACGGAGTCTATTCAGCAAAACAAATCGGAAGAGTCTAGAACTGTTTTTAAATCGCGATTTTTCGGTTCAGCCATTTCACAAACCGTAGGAAAGAAAAAATGCAAATTAATCGATTAAACCGAAAAAATCGCCCAGCCCTAACACAGAGGGTTTAAAATGTGAGCTGCTGACAAAGATTCACAGTTTTGAGGAAGGACGTCTCCTCCAGCACCCTCCTCCCTAGACTCAAAGCTCAAGTGGTTTGCCAGGTTAAGGACACTCAACGAACACCAGCGCAAAGTGATCTGAGCACAACATGACAAGCGAGGCAAGCACAATTTCTATTTGAACACTAAAAGGCAACAACGTGTCCTTCCCTCTAAGCTGATCAGCTAACATTGCATGCATTATGAATTTATTGATGTTTGAGAATGATAAACCAGCTCATGTGGCATCTGTCTTGAAACCCTTCTGGGCTCTTCACTGATTCCATCTTTGAAATGTAACTCCCAAGTTTGACTCGTGTTTTAGCAGGGCTCTGGTCCTGATGCTTTTCCAAAGAGGATCAGGCTTTTTAGCGCAGGTAGAATCAAGTACATTCTCAGTCGATCAAGGTTGTTTTCTTGCATAGATGCAATGTGTATTACTAACCTCCAGCGGGCAAGCCTCCCCCAATATCCTCTTCAAGCTTGATTGAAATGGTGTCTGGGGTCTGCTGCTTTTCACATAAAGAAGGAAACAAACACAAGGCATATTCTGTCATTTTCACAGAATAGTTTTCAATCCCCACTACCGACAGATTAGGCGTTTTTACACCGCCAAGCTGGTTCGGTCGCGGCTTGGCACGCCCTGCAATTTCAATGTCTTGCCTATTTTTTTTTTTGGATTCAAGACCCTCGCATGCAAGAATGAGTTCACATCTGAATGTGGGCTAAAAAGCGATTAACTATTTACAAGTGCAAAAATGCCAAAATATTTCTTTATTCTGCTAACCAGCAGTTCCTCGCTGTGATTGGACATGTGGGAGGAGCCAGGGGCGACAACACCCAGGCTCTCTGATTTGGCGCCACGCTGAGTGCTACGGTCTCCAAAGGCATCGCAGTCTTCTGCAGAGGGAGAAAAAAAGGAAAAAGTAATTGTTTTGATACATTATTTGCATAAAGGGAGGCATTGTGTATTTGTACACGGGAAAGAAACTATTTAAATGTACGCAACAATGACACAGGGGGTTTAAAATGTGTACTGCAGACACAGATTCACAGTTTTGGAGAGGGACGTCTCCTCCAGCACCCTCCTCCCTGGACTCAAAGCTCAAGTGGTTGGCCAGGTTAAGGACACTCAACGAACACCAGCACAAAATGATCTGATCACAACATGAGATGCGAAGCGCAATTCTATTTCGACACTAAAAAGCAACAACGTCTCCTTCCCTCTAAGCTGATCAGCTAACATTGCATGCATTATGAATTTATTGATGTTTGAGAATGATAAACCAGCTCATGTGGCATCTGTCTTGAAACCATTCTGGGCTCTTGGCTGATTCCATCTTTGAAATGCAACTCCCATGGTCATGATGCTTTTCCAAAGAGGACCAGGCTTTTTAGCGCAGTTAGAATCTAGCATCATCCTAGAATTTATGCTGCCTAGAATCTACCAAATCAAAGAAAAAAAATACTCAATGAGTAATGTACACACCTTCACTTTTAAAATGGGGCTGCATAGACTTTAAGGACAGCTTTGTGCCTACAAATATGCGTTTCCAGGTTTTCTGTCTGGCAGGCAACATCCCTTGAGAGAAGCTGCTGAATGTAAGCACTTGATGAGCTGGCCTGCGTAGAGACAACAAAGAAAAATCAGTACTCAATTTTTTACCTTGTATGTATTCCAGGTGCAAGTTGTAAGAAGATACAAGAGAAGCATGTTTAGTGAATTACATTAGCCTAATACTTAAAATTAGTTCTATGAAATGATATTACATCCTTGATTTGTTTACATATTTTATAGTTCATCTCAACAACCCAATACCATGACATCTCCGCCGAAATCGGCTAATAACCCTTTGATTTGAATCAGAACTGAATAATAGTGCGTTTCAGGTACACTTTTTTGCCCGTTAATAACCAGTTATATCTGGGAGTACAAGAGGGTAGAAGGGGGCGAAAACACGGGTTACCTGGAACGCACCATATGTATTTAGGATTAGTTTAACAGGTCAATCTCCTCATCAGTAAAACGCTAGAACTACTGCGGTCCAGTGGCCGGTAGAATACAGTTGTATTCGTTTGTTGTAGTATGAGCAGACATTGTTAAACATTGCATTCCCTTGGTATCCAAGCAGTAGAGATAAGTGCCTGTAGCCCCTTTGTTGAATTGTGCCCATTCTCGTGTGATGCCCCATGCTTGCTGAGATGCACACTCGACTTACAGTGTGTGTATTTATAGGAATGAATGGGCGGCCATGTATTAGTGTGTCCTTAGTGTCCTTTCTCTATAATAGGTCCATGGTATTTATTTACACACATAACTGATACTATCTACCGTAACATTAGCGACAGTAACTTGGCTGTTAGCTGTAGCGCTAATGCTAAAGCAGCATTATAATGCTAACAAGGTAAACATATACAGTAAAGCAACACAATGATATGGCGTTAGTTAACTTACTTTTTCGAGGTTTGTAGCTGAGCCGAGGAGAGTTGGTACTGATCCAGACTTGATTTTCAGACGTTGAGCAAGTCCAGCTCTGTATTGGCCCAAGTTGAGGAAGCAGTCGTCAGTGAAATGTTTGGCGCTGCCGTGTTCTAGCAACGGGACGCCCATATGTTCCTGACCTCATCTGACTCCCGCGCTGCGTTTGTATCCAGTAGGCGTGGCCTATGACGTATTGGCTCCGGCTTCCTCATACGTCTATTGGTGCGTTCGAGTATTCTCTGCGAACCGACTCGGATCTCGGATCTGACGCCACGCCCACACTTCAAGCGTTTTATTATTTCGCTCGGTCGTTGGAGGAAAACATGGACGCCACCCGGAAAGCTGTTGTCGCGGTAGCATTGGCAGAGGACCAGGCGATCCAATATAAGTAGGCTATAGGCCATAGTCAAGTCAAGTCAAGTTTATTTATATAGCACATTTAAAACAACAGTAGTTGACCGAAGTGCTGTACACAAATACAATATATTTGTGTACATAGGCAGAGATACGGACGCAGTAAGGTATTGCAGTAATACGAGTGATTGAAATTACAATTTAAGCCACCAAAGTGGTCCAAGCACAATGAAAACAGTTCATACTTCAAGTCACAACGGGCGCAGCCATCTTGAATTCTGTCTCGGAATTTCGCTCGGTCACCACTGAGTTCCGAGATGGCGAGATCGCCGTCCGAGGAAAAGGGGCGTGTTTGTGCTTGTCGCTAGGCAACGTCCTCGGACCTCCGAGACGGATGGATATTAAAACGCACCATAAAGATGCTGCCAGAGCATGGACATAATAAAGGATGGGCCACGGACTGGCCGCCCATTCATTCCTATACAAACTGCTCAGTGGCGCAGGGTAACATACAGGAGCGATTTGCTTCCGCGTTATGGGGCCAAGACACGTGGCCTAGTCTGTGACGTACCGGATGCAGAAATATAGAACGCATGCGTGCCCACTCCCCCACTCCGGTCCAACAACAATATAAAATGATACCGTAATGCACCTGTTCTTTGTCTTTGGATCTTTTGAATAAATGGATCAATACATGATGAATCACAATGATCGCAAGCAGAGGACCGTGAGAGTTATTGAGCAGCAGATGAACCAGTCCAAAAATCGGACACGTTAACGAAGCACTGAACTAGGCCCTCTCGGATGCCATTTGTTTCACTACGACTCCTTTCAGCTGCACACCCCTCTTCCCCAGCGAGATAACAGCTAATAAAACGCTTGAGATGGCGTTTTGAAAAAAATAAATAAATAAAATGTAGGACATAGCATGAAGGTAATTATGAGCCTTTAATTGATATCCAGACATTTTTTGCGGAGACACATTCCTGTTCCCGACTTGTATTGGAGTGAACGGAGATATCTACTTCTAGGTCCCATGATTTGAGGGACCCGTCCACAGCCCGCCTAAACAGCTGCAATACCAGGCTTGGCCGCTGAGCACTGGTGGATTGCGGAAGTATGCAGTGTTCCTGGGGGCTTGTGCCAGAGCCATGAGAGAAGAGTTGCGACCATATGGTTGCGACACTCTCTGATCTCGCCGGCAGGGTGGTCACGTGGTTCATGTAAGCCTGTATAGTTCAAAAACAGGCCGCGCTGCCGTGTTCTTCAATGGGACTGCCTGCAGCGATTGCAATATTGAATGGTAAATATAAATTAAAAAACACAAGTACTTTTCTGACCATTGTTGCATATTTGTAAACGTCAGTTTTACATTTGGAGTGGTAGGGTGACGACTGCAAGCTACTTAGATACGTTTTTAAGTTTGAGGTAAAGCTTCACGTTCGTGTAAGCATGGGTAGCACTTGGCTTTTGACTTTAGTGGCTTAACCTTACATCTGTTCTGAAATCAAAGATGATTCAATATGTTCATTTTAGCGCAACTGGACTAAATATAAATATTTTTAAACATATTTTATTTATTATGTTTATTTAATTATTTTTTTTTCCACAATGTCGTTTTAAAAAAAAAAAATTGATGACTATATACTCTGTAAGGTGACCTTGGGTGTCTTGAAAGGCGCCTCTAAATTAAATGTATTATTATTATTACATTTTCTTGATTTTGCTTGTAATTCCGATTCACGTACCCGCGGTCAGAGAGCGATGGAGAAAGCAGAGTAGCAACAGTCCATTTAGCATTTAGTTTCCAGGCAACTTCTTCTGATGAGGCAGGAGCTGACCACACAACCACGCTACTTTTAAGACTAAGCCGAACACAAAGTATCACCTATAAGAATAACAAATGACATTTTTTTTATCAAACAATGGGTCAGACAACAAGGATGTGTGTGTGTGTGTGTGTGTGTGTGTGTGTGTGTGTGTGTGTGTGTGTGTGTGTGTGTGTGTGTGTGTGTGTGTGTGTGTGTGTGTGTGTGTGTGTGTGTGTGTGTGTGTGTGTGTGTGTGTCCAACTTGAAAAACAACAAAGTGAAGGAACAGGGATGAATATTGTATATATAAGTGTTGACAAGAGAGGAATACGGTGAGGAAAGGAGACAATTAAAAAAGCAATACAAGTAAAATGGACCACTGGTGATGAAACCCTGCAGCAAATGCAGATTCCACTGCCTAACATCTGCACGCTGCAAAGGAGTAGGCGATGGTAAAGCTAACCAGTGTTTGAGATGCCAGATATATCAGGCTGAGGCTTGTGGAACCAAAAACAAGTGGGAGCAAGGACTAAGAACAACAAAGCAAACATACAGTAAGTGAACAAGAACAGCAAAGTAGAGCCAGGGGGTATCAATAAATAAAACAATGTTAGTCATGTGTGCAACAAGAACAACAAATGTGTAAACAGGTGTGCGTGTATGTCTAACTTGTTAAACAAGAACAAAGTGAAGGAACAGGGAGGAATATTAAAAAGTTATTAATTAAAAAAAGAAAATACTCCACAAACATCAGGCTGAGGTTAAGGATAGTAAAGTGCATCAGGTCGAAAGGAACAATCGCAGCAGTCGCCGCCGCCACCAACAGCCGTCGCCAACACAAGCCGCCACCACTAGCAGCAGAAGGCGACACGACCATCCTTCGCCACCACCAGCCAGCTCAAGCAGCCATCGCCTCAAGCAGCAGCAGTGTTATCCGGCACCAGCCAGCTCAAGCCACCAGCAGCAGCAGCCACCATCAGCATCCACTATCAGCAGCATTCACCTTCAGCAGCATCCACCATCAGCCTCATACACATAACCGCTATGTCAGTGACACAATTAGGCCTAGGCATTTTTTATTCCACAAATTCATACTATAGCTGTGAGAATTGTTCAGAAAAATCACCTCCATAGTCGCCCTGGAGACTCCAGGGCGACAGTCTCCTGCAAGAATCAGGGAAACCTATTATAGGACATTCTGTCCAGAAATTAAACATTTAGAAGAATACGTGACACTTTGCTTTGATAGTTATATACCTCTGATTGGAGATTGATTGTCGGCAGCTCCTCCAAACTAATGTTTGTACCTTCAACTAAAAATGACAATTCATTTACAACAATTTGATTAGCAAGACAATTATTGATGTCCATTGCCAATACATGAATATACTCATTACAAAGGCCTTGGAAGTCGAGGCAGTGGGGTCAGAGGACACCCCCCCCTTCCACTCCTACCATCATCTGCCGACCTTTGTTATTGGCGAGAGCCAGCTCCTCCGAAGTGGTGAAGGGCGGTGGAGCGGTCCTCCTCCAAGTCGTATTAATGGTTTTCTTTTTATTTGCTGCAGGTAATCAACATGTGACTAAAGGTTGGAGCCTAGGCCATTGCAAATCATAGGCTAGATTCACCTGAAATTATTCAAATGGATGCTTACAACTAACCACATTGAATATTATTTTAATATTTATTTTTGACTTGACCCCATGTTCGTAGGAGCGTGCTGGCACCACATCTATGGGGGTAAAAGGCATGATGATACATGATATTTTTAGACAATATGCAGAATCTTTTCACTTACGAATGAACACGGACGGCTATTTTTTGCCAGCACGCTACCCTAGCCATATTATGGGCAACCGTGTTCCCCTTGGCTGTGATTTGGACCTTGAATTCCTCGTAGGAATTCATGATACGTGCATTGAACCTAAAGCGGAAAACCTGGTTCGACTAATTGAATGTAAAGTGAGTGTCGTGGAACCATTTAACTCTGACTGCGAGTTGCGTCTCTGTCGAACCAGGTTTTCCCAAGAAAAGCTGGGTATGTTCAGCGAGGTTCGTGGTATACTCCCCTCACATGTTTCCTTTGTATTTACCAACGATGTGAACGTTTCCTAATATTTTACTGTTAGAAGAGTCAGAGAAATAAGTTCTTTATCACACAGACATAAATTACTAAAATGAAAACAAAGCAAAACAAAGCGAATCAAAAAGCTGGAAAGTGTTTAATCCTGATAAAAAGAAAAACTAAAAGCAGTAATTTCGACAAATACCGGACAGAGGTCTCAATCAAAGCGCCCCGTTACCCTGTGTGAAAGCACCACATTGCCCATGTGCTTGAGCATGTGCACTCAAATTGCTTGGGTCGCTGTAGCTGGCGTTGCAATGCACTAACAGGCAGGGCTTCTAACCGGAGTGAGTCCTCATGTGGTTCTTCAGGGTGCCTTGCTGACTGAAGCGCATCGTGCATTGGTCACACTTGTAGGGCTTCTCGCCGGAGTGAGTCCTCATGTGGATCTTCAGGTTGCCTTTCTCATTGAAGCCCTTCGTGCATTGGTCACACTTGTAGGGCTTCTCCCCGGAGTGAGTCCTCATGTGGATATTCAGGGTGCATTTCAGACTGAAGCCCTTTGTGCATCGGTCACACTTGTAGGGTTTCTCCCCGGTGTGAGTCTTCATGTGGATCTTCAGGTGGCTTGTCTGACTGAAGCCCTGTGTGCATCGGTCACACTTGTAGGGTTTCTCCCCGGGGTGAGTCTTCATGTGGCTCTTCAGGTGGCTTGTCTGACTGAAGCGCTTCGTGCATCGGTCACACCTGTAGGGCTTCTCGCCGGTGTGAGTTCTCATGTGGATCTTCAGGTTGCCTTTCACACTGAAGCGCATCGTGCATTGGTCACACTTGTAGGGCTTCTCCCCAGAGTGAGTCCTCATGTGGATCTTCAGGGTGCATTTCTGACTGAAGCGCATCGTGCATTGGTCACACTTGTAGGGCTTCACCCCAGAGTGAGTCCACATGTGGGTCTTCAGGTGGTCTTTCAGACTGAAGCACTTCGGGCATTGGTCACACCTGTAGGGCTTCTCGCCGGAGTGAGTCTTCATGTGGGTCTTCAGGGTGCATTTCTGACTGAAGCGCATCGTGCATTGGTCACACTTGTAGGGCTTCTCCCCAGAGTGAGTCCTCATGTGGACGTTCAGGTCGCCATGCCGAGCGAAGCGCTTTTTGCAATGGTCACAGCTGTAGGGTTTCTCCCCGGTGTGAGTCTTCATGTGGATCTTCAGGGTGACTTTCTGACTGAAGCGCATCGTGCATTGGTCACACTTGTAGGGCTTCTCGCCGGAGTGAGTCCTCATGTGGATTTTCAGGTGGCCTTTCCGACTGAAGCTCTTCGTGCATTGGTCACACCTG
Source organism: Gadus chalcogrammus (assembly GCF_026213295.1). Classification (NCBI taxonomy): domain Eukaryota; kingdom Metazoa; phylum Chordata; class Actinopteri; order Gadiformes; family Gadidae; genus Gadus; species Gadus chalcogrammus. The sequence goes on along the minus strand of NC_079415.1, from coordinate 30,437,032 downwards.
TAGGGCTTCTCCCCGGTGTGAGTTCTCATGTGGATTTTCAGGTTGCCTTTCCGACTGAAGCTCTTCGTGCATTGGTCACACCCGTACGGCTTCTCGTCTGGTCGGGTCCTCATGTGTACGATCATATTGGCATTGTTGGGAGAAACCTTCCACCAACCATCCACCGCCAGTGGGCCCTCCCCTTGTCCGTAAACGCTCAGGATGCGCAGCTCCCCGTTGTGACTTGACATGTGGGAGGAGCCAGGGGCGTCCACACGCAGACTCTCCGAGGTGGCGCCGCGCTGCGTGCTGCAGTCTCTAATGTCATTGCCGTCTTCTTCAGAAAGGAAACAAAGAGAGAAAGTAATGGTATTAATTAATTATTTGCACATAAGGGATACAGCATGTACTTTTACACACTGGTGTATTGGAAGAAGTATATTTTTTCTAACGTCTTTTTGTTTATTATGCATTTTCCTTGTTCCCCTTGGGGGGGTCAAGGGTCAAAGGCGTCAGCTGAGAAGGCACTGCTAAGTCTCCGCCTTTTAAGGATGTGGGGAGGTCATAAAGACACAACCCAGGTCGTCTGTGGTTTCCGATCACCTGCTTTACCAATACTGTAGTTATACTGGGAATCAGAGCGGATTCAGCATTCCTGACATCTGTCATGAAGAAGATTTAAATCATTCTACTATAAACTGTATAGTAGTCCTTGTGTTTTAGCAGGGTGACGGTCATGATGCTTTTCAAAAGAGGACCAGCACAGTTAGAGTCGAGTACATTCTCAGTTGGTAGGTTGTTTGCTTGCATGGATGCAATGTGTATTGCTAACCTCCAGCGGGCAAGCCTCCACCAATATCCTCTTCAAGCTTGATTGAAATGGTGTCTGGGGTCTGCTGCTTTCCACATAAAGAAGGAAACAAACACAAGACATATTCTGTCATTTTCACAGAATAGTTTTCAATCCCCACTACCGACAGATTAGGCGTTTTTACACTGCCAAGCTGGTTCGGTCGTGGCTTGGCACGCCCTGCAATTTCAATGTCTTGCCAGCCTATTTTTTTTTTGGATTCAAGACCCTCGCATGCAAGAATGAGTTCACATCTGAATGTGGGCTAAAAAGCGATTAACTATTTACAAGTGCAAAAATGCCAAAATATTTCTTTATTCTGCTAACCACCAGTTCCTCGCTGTGACTGGACATGTGGGAGGAGGAGCCAGGGGCGACAACACCCAGGCTCTCTGATGTGGCGCCACGCTGAGTGCTACGGTCTCCAAAGGCATCGCAGTCTTCTGCAGAGGGAGAAAAAAAGTAATTGTTTTGATACATTATTTGCATAAAGGGAGGCATTGTGTATTTGTACACGGGAAAGAAATTATTTAAATGTACGCAACAATGACACAGGGGGTTTAAAATGTGTACTGCAGACACAGATTCACAGTTTTGGAGAGGGACGTCTCCTCCAGCACCCTCCTCCCTAGACTCAAAGCTCAAGTGGTTGGCCAGGTTAAGGACACTCAACGAACACCAGCGCAAAATGATCTGATCACAACATGAGCTGCGAAGCGCCATTCTATTTCGACACTAAAAAGCAACAACGTCTCCTTCCCTCTAAGCTGATCAGCTAACATTCATGCATTATGAATTCATTTATGTTTGAGAATGATAAACCAGCTCATGTGGCATCTGTCTTGAAACCATTCTGGGCTCTTGGCTGATTCCATCTTTGAAATGCAACACCCAAGTTTGACTCGTGTTTTAGCAGGGCGCTGGTCATGATGCTTTTCCAAAGAGGACCAGGCTTTTTAGCGCAGTTAGAATCTAGTATCAGCCTAGAATTTATGCTGCCTAGAATCTACCAAATCAAAGAAAAAAAATACTCAATGAGTAATGTACACACCTTCACTTTTAAAATGGGGCTGCATAGACTTTAAGGACAGCTTTGTGCCTACAAATATGCGTTTCCAGGTTTTCTGTCTGGCAGGCAACATCCCTTGAGAGAAGCTGCTGAATGTAAGCACTTGATGAGCTGGCCTGCGTAGAGAGAACAAAGAAAAATCAGTACTCAATTTTTTACCTTGTATGTATTCCAGGTGCAAGTTGTAAGAAGATACAAGAGAAGCATGTTTAGTGAATTACATTAGCATAATACTTAAAATGAGTTCTATGAAATGATATTACATCCTTGATTTGTTTACATATTTTATAGTTCATCTCAACAACCCAATACCATGACATCAAGCTCCGCCGAAATCGGCTAATAACCCTTTGATTTGAATCAGAATAATAGTGCGTTTCAGGTACACTTTTTTGCCCGTTAATAACCAGTTATATCTGGGAGTACAAGAGGGTAGAAGGGGGCGAAAACACGGGTTACCTGGAACTCACCATATGTATTTAGGATGAGTTTAACAGGTCAATCTCCTCATCAGTAAAACGCTAGAACTACTGCGGTCCAGTGGCCGGTAGAATACAGTTGTATTCGTTTGTTGTAGTATGAGCAGACATTGTTAAACATTGCATTCCCTTGGTATCCAAGCAGTAGAGATAAGTGCCTGTAGCCCCTTTGTTGAATTGTGCCCATTCTCGTGTGATGCCCCATGCTTGCTGAGATGCACACTCGACTTACAGTGTGTGTATTTATAGGAATGAATGGGCGGCCATGTATTAGTGTGTCCTTAGTGTCCTTTCTCTATAATAGGTCCATGGTATTTATTTACACACATAACTGATACTATCTACCGTAACATTAGCGACAGTAACTTGGCTGTTAGCTGTATCGCTAATGCTAAAGCAGCATTATAATGCGAACAAGGTAACCACATACAGTACAGCAACACAATGATATGGCGTTAGTTAACTTACTTTTTCGAGGTTTGTAGCTGAGCCGAGGAGAGTTGGTACTGATCCAGACTTGATTTTCAGACGTTGAGCAAGTCCAGCTCTGTATTGGCCCAAGTTGAGGAAGCAGTCGTCAGTGAAATGTTTGGCGCTGCCGTGTTCTAGCAACGGGACGCCCATATGTTCCTGACCTCATCCGACTCCCGCGCTGCGTTTGTATCCAGTAGGCGTGGCCTATGACGTAATGGCTCCGGCTTCCTCATCCGTCTAAAGATGCTGCCAGAGCATGGACATAATAAAGGATGGACCACGGACTGGCCGCCCATTTATTCCTATACAAACTGCTCAGTGGCGCAGGGTAACATACAGGAGCGATTTGCTTCCGCGTAATGGGGCCAAGACCATAGACATCATATAGGTAGACGCCGCCTCCACTGCTTCAGCCCGTTGCCTAGGCGAAACGCGGCGCCGCCATATTGGTACGGGAGCTCTCTGAAGCCAGAGGTCTGTCAGACGCGTCAAAACAAGCGCAAGTTGCCAGGAGCTGCGGTTTATCAGGATAAAAATCACGATAACCTTTTACATTTCGCAACCAATTTCATGGAGTATTCAAGGGTTTATGCTCTACGTGAAGTGTGTGAAAAAGATTTGCCTCTACGTTACTTTGAATCTCGCTAGTTAAATCGCCAGTCATACATGTGCATGGGTCTATGATAAACGCTCACTTTTCTTGCACAGCCCGTGCACTTTGAAAATACTGAGAAGATCTATGAACTATCGAAATAGTGCTTCTTTAGTTACTACGTATTGACCATCATTAAGAGAAATATATTATATATATTATAAGAGAATATATATATATATTCTATAGCAGTAAAAATATACACATCTCAATATATACATACACATCTCAATAGTTGAACTGTAATATAAATAACATAGCATATATATAATACAATATAATATAATGACTCAGTATAATGTGCAATGGAATAATATATGATATATATAATATGTGAAACAATATAATATATTTTAAGTATAGGTATATATTCATAATATATAATATATATATTTGTACATTTGACATAATATACAATCATGCTCATAACATTTTCACATCTATGCAGTGCAATTGACACAATATATAATTTCACACAATATATTGTGGCGAGCAGCGCGGGAAAGACGAGACGGGAGCCCAGGTTTAAATGGCGGCGCAACTCTCGTGCCTCAATACACCGCACGACCCCGAGAGCTGCCTTTATTCAAACACGCACACATAACAGAAAACACGGCACACCTGACCGACGGACATACGACTCCGGGTAATGGTTGCCGACAACACTACACACAATAAACACACAAACAATAGAGACCCCAAACCCGTTAACCCCACTTAACCTAATAACATAAACAACTTATCTAAAGACAATAAACCGCCTTTTCCCCAAACAACGTTATGAATACCCCATTACCCAGACTCCCCAGGGGTAGGAGTCGCCACAATATATTATATAATAATTTAATCTAGGCTAGAACCCTTTAAAAAGTATAGTCTTGCTGAGCTTTTTTCGACTGTTGCCAGTCTGTAATTGCAGCGTGCTCAGTTTTGCAATGTGGTGCAGCCTGATTTTGTGAAATACAGACACAACCAAGGACAACAGTGCAAAGTGGTGGTTTTCAATGCCAAATTGTGTGTCCTGAATGTGCTCCTTGAGGAGAAACACATCATCTGTCCAGATGTCAGCCCGGACAAACTGCTGGATCACAGACACACTGACAGCTTGCCCTGATGCACGCTGGCGAATGAACCGCTCTGCTGACCTGACCACCTTCACTGTCCCCTCTGAAGGAATCATCAGCCCTCCTTTGTTCTTCAGAGTCAGCAGGTGGTAGCTCTCGTCGAAAGATGCGCGTGCAGCATCTGTCACCAGGCTAGCACGGCACTCACCACAGGACAGCTTTCTCAAAACCTGCCGCACCACAAACCCTGCAATGTAGACCAGTGCGTTTTCCACTAGGCCACCAAAGCGGGTTGGCAAGTAGCTGTGGTCCCCAATCAACGCAGACACATTCACGAAGGGCACCTCAAGCTCTTCCGTTTCAGAGGGAGAGGACATCTCTACAGCCGACAGAGACACGGTCTCATCCTGTGGTGCCACATTCCCTGAAGTGCTCGGTGTGACACCACATCGGACCATGAGCCGGCGGAAGATGCCCTGGAACTGGCCTGCGGAGGGATTGTTGTTCCAGCCCCCTAAAAACCAAAAACACACAACACTTAATACCGATATTTACTCTTTTCAGACGTCAAAGACTTTTTTGGAAAGACAATTTAATTAATTTAGAAACTTCTGAGATCCTTACCTGATGCCCTGATGGAGTTGAAAAGGAGCTCCAAATGATCCTGGCTGAACCGGTAGGTGCAGATATATTGCTGACTCTGAAGCAGCTCAGGACACATCAGCATTAGGGTGTCAATGTTGATGACAAACCCCATGACAGACAGGTACCTTAAAAAGAAAATGTTTTGTCAGTTTGAAAGTTGTAGATGGACATTTCATGGACATTTCCACATTCACCTGTATGAACTGAAAAACCGCAGACAGCAAAAAGATCGGAACAAGAGAACAGAGCATCATATGCATGCATAAGCAGAGCATGCACATATGGAAGAGTCACTATTTAAAATACCTCTTTGAACGATGAAGGGGAGTTCCATCCTTCATCACTAAACTGATTAAGTACTCCCGGCCTCTGGACAAGAGTTCCACACTCCTTGTCCAATTCAAAGATCCCAGGGGGGCTTTGAATCCTTTGGCACGGGGATTGCGGCTGTTCATAATGTCAAACAGCCTGTCAATCATCTAAAAGAAATTGTTTAGGAAATAGAAAGGAAGAAGATGAAGATGAAGATGAAGAAGATGGCCAGGACCCTTTGATAAGAAAACAATGTTTGAATCTAGTCTTACCTCAATGAATTCGGCTGTCGCTAGAGAGAGGGTGAAGCGTGGATACCCCAGGTCCCTCAGCGTTCGGAGCGCTACTGCCACAGAGCGACTCAGCGTCTGTGCAGCCAGGGACACCTTCATCTTCTGTGAGTCAAACTGAATGTGCTTTTCAGTGACCCTGTTGGCAGCATGCAGTCCATTCTTTGTTTGAATATCGTTCAAACAAACAACGTAGTCCCAGTTGATGAGGCCAGTTCTGCTACAGATTGGGCTGTACGCTTGCAGCATGTTTCTTGCCAGCTTCAACATGTGGCAAGCGTCCATCATGACAAACACCCTCTCGCCAGTCGCAGGATGGGGGAAAAATGTTTTCAAAGGCTCACAAGGGTTGGCCTTTAGCTGGCACCCCAGCTGGTTGCACATGCTTACGTTTGATGCATGGCCATCCATTGTGAGGGACATGACCCGGATGCCACGCTCATGCAGGGCCTCCAGCGCATGTACCAGCAGGACCTTCTGTGTGTCGGGCGTCAGAGACTTGGTCAGGTAGTAGGCAATTGGAGCCTTCCAATGGCCTTGTAGGCCAACCACCATAAAAACCAGAGCCTCAGTGGCAATATCTGTCTCGTTTAGGCCATCCCCCATGTCCACAAATCCGGTCATTTTCTGGGAATGTGGACTGTACTGGACATGTTTCCTGATGGCCATGCCATCCAGCATGAGCGCCACACGTCCATACTTCACTGGATCTTCCTCTCTTTTTCTTCTCAACATGTCCAGCATCATGGTGTTGAGTCCAGGCTTGGAATCCACAGAGATCATCCACCTTTATCAAATGAAAAAGTAGTTATTATTAAGTAGCAATAATATAATACAAATGTATTTGAACCAGTAATTTCCTATCAATAAAGTGCAATTAAATGTAATGGCAAATACCTTTGCAATGTATGTGGATGTGGTAGGTGGAGGTGGAGAGACTCTCTCAGGCAAGAGTAGGCTTTGGGCCCGTGCAGGTGGAGAGTGAGGGCAAACTCCCTCTGCTCTTTAGTGTACTCGTGGCCCTGTTTGGACAGGAGCACTAATGGAAGATCTGAAATGCAGATAGCACAGAGTAATTAGTAAGTGACTGAAAGAGTATGAATGTCATTATGAAAACACCAATAGGCTAATGTGTTTATTTCCAGGCAAGGCCATATGAATGAAAAATGTAATCTTGTCGTGGCTGTAGACCAAAGCCAACAATCATTGACTTAATAGCTCTAGCTTAAAGATGCACAAAAGCCAGGAACCATGACTGATTGCTCTAAACAGGTGCCCATAAACACCTGCCAACAAAGGTACCTGGCTATTGTGTGTCTTGAAGCTAGAGCTATCAGACTATGATTGTTGGCTTTTGTCTGTGCCAGATGCTATTCAAACTATGAATGGGGGCATATTACAGACGTCAGGTATTTGGAGTTTAAGTCTGATATATGAAATTCAGACAAGCCAAGCATTTGAACACATTATTGCAGTTGTATTTCTTTGGTTACAGCCCTAAGATATAATTGACATTCAAAGTTTAATTTCAATGTTACCTGAGTATAAGTCAAGCCTCTCTTGCAGCTCTTCATTTATGAGGTTCTTCCCCCTGAGGTCCTCCAGAAGACAACGCACTGTTTTCTTCGCACTCTGCTCTCGGGCCTTTGAGTTCCTCATCTCTTTCTCAAGACTCTCCACCCTAGCCAGGGCTTCATTGAGTCTAGTCTTGAGAAGAGTGGGAGATGGAGGCAATGCATAAATGTGTTCCTAGTAAAAAAGGACAAAACAGTAGTGAGTAATGTTTATGATGCCATGATGCTCACTGCTGTTTTGGGGCATAGCTAGTGTAAATACTCACAAGGTAGTTAGGTGAAGGTTCAGTGACTTGTAATGATTGTAAAGAACAGTCAATTACAAGGCTCGCTTCAGCCTTCCTTGAGGCTTGTGTAGTCCTGGCTGGCACTTTCTAAAACCGAAGAACAAAATACTTGAACAGGTGTATCTCATTCTAAATCATTCCACACACACACACACACACACACACACACACACACACACACACACACACACACACACACACACACACACACACACACACACACACACACACACACACACACACACACACACACACACACAAAAACCATTTTCAGCAAGTTTAGTGATGCACTTACTCTTTTGAGATGTGTTGGGAAACTGAACACAGATGGTTTAGTTCCATCCCTGAGCCTGACAATTTGGCCTGTCCGGTCAAAATCCTCCGGCTGAAAGTGCTGGCTACAGAGCATTGACCTCTCATTGGCAGAAAAGTCTTCCCTTTTCACAGCCACTTCCCACTGTCTCCTCAACTGCTTCTCTTTGGGAAACCTTAAAATTGCGAGAAAGGTTAGCTAGCCAGTCAGTCAGATTCATAATACAGATGTATCTTTAAAAAAGAAAAACATTTAAATAGAAATAACGTTTAAAACGTCAATTTCGGCCGGCGACTGACTGCACGTGCATCTCACAGGTGCATGTAGAGTATCGTGACATTTTTTCCGTAGTTTCATTCATTACGTGACACCATCATATATTGTAGAACCATTACATATACAGTGGCATGTTTTGAGCCTTTTTTTGTTTTAATCTAGTCCCTTTTTTAAATACATCACAGAGAGAAATGAAGGCCAGTCGCTCAGCCGAAACGCAGCTTTCCGTCGCGACCATAAATGCTATATAATTACATTATACATACATTGTAATTACTCACAAGCAAGTAGTGGTAGATTATATATATATATATATATATATATATATATATATATATATATATACTGTATATCCTATATTTCTTGACAATATTATCTCCTGTTGACGAACGATAGAATAAGGCTTTGCTCACCATGTCCATTTCACGTTAGACTAGCTATAGTCTGATTCTGGCGGCAACTTAGCTGTCTCAACAGCTCTAAGCTCTCAACATAACACATGATCTACGTGACATGACTGAATTTTACAATTACAAATAGAAACAATTGTTTAGTCTTACTTGTGAAAGGTAATTCCTTGCGATCTCGTTTGAATCGTCCTGACGGTAGTGCACCCCCAAGCGGCGCATGAAGTAGGCATCTTCACTCCGAAGACGAAATAACTCCCGTACCAAGATGGCGCCGACGATTTATGCCGCCCAAGGCCGAAGGGGGCGTCTACCTATATGATGTCTATGGCCAAGACACGTGGCCTAGGCCGTGACGTACCGGATGCAGAAATATAGAACGCATGCGTGCCCACTCCCCCACTCCGGTCCAACAACAATATAAAATGATACCGTAATGCACCTGTTCTTTGTCTTTGGATCTTTTGAATAAATGGATCAATACATGATGAATCACAATGATCGCAAGCAGAGGACCGTGAGAGTTATTGAGCAGCAGATGAACCAGTCCAAAAATCGGACACGTTAACGAAGCACTGAACTAGGCCCTCTCGGATGCCATTTGTTTCACTACGACTCCTTTCAGCTGCACACCCCTCTTCCCCAGCGAGATAACAGCTAATAAAACGCTTGAGGTTGCGTTTTGAAAAGAAAAAACTTAAATTTTTTTAGGACATGGCATGAAGGTAATTATGAGCCTTTGATTGATATCCAGACATTTTTTGCGGAGACACATTCTTGTTCCCCACTTGTATTGGAGTGAACGGAGATATCTACTTCTAGGTCCCATGATTTGAGGGACCCGTCCACAGCCCGCTTAAACAGCTGCAATACCAGGCTTGGCCGCTGAGCACTGGTGGATTGCGGAAGTATGCAGTTTTCCTGGGGGCTTGTGCCCATGGCTTCAGAGCCCGTCTACTCATATTAGACATTCTCTGATGGCTTGTGCCAGAGCCATGAGAGAGAAGAGTTGCGACACTCTCTGATCTCGCCGGCAGGGTGGTCACGTGGTTCATGTAAGCCTGTATAGTTAAAAAACAGGCCGCGCTGCCGTGTTCTTCAATGGGACTGCCTGCAGCGATTGCAATATTGAATGGTAAATATAAATTAAAAAACACAAGTACTTTTCTGACCATTGTTGCATATTTGTAAACGTCAGTTTTACATTTGGAGTGGTAGGGTGACGACTGCAAGCTACTTAGATACGTTTTTAAGTTTGAGGTAAGCTTCACGTTCGTGTAAGCATGGGTAGCACTAGGCTTTTGAATTTAGTGGCTTAACCTTACTACATCTGTTCTGAAATCAAAGACGATTCAATATGTTAATTTTAGCGCAACTGGACTAAATATAAATATTTTTAAACATCTTTTATTTATTATGTTTATTTATTTATTTTTTTTCCACAATGTCTTGTTTTTTAAACGATTTATGATGACTACATGCTCTGTAAGGTGACCTTGGGTGTCTTGAAAGGCGCCTCTAAATTAAACGTATTATTATTATTATTACATTTTCTTGATTTTGCTTGTAATTCCGATTCACGTACCCGTGGTCAGAGAGCGATGGAGAAAGCAGAGTAGCAACAGTCCATTTAGCATTTAGTTTCCAGGCAACTTCTTCTGATAAGGCAGGAGCTGACCACACAACCATGCTACTTTTAAGACTAAGCCGAACACAAAGTATCACATATAAGAATAACAAATGAAAGAATTTTTTTATTAAACAATGGGTCAGACAAGTAAAATGGACCACTGGTTATGAAACCCTGCAGCAAATGCAGATTCCACTGCCTAACATCTGCACGCTGCAAAGGAATAGGCGATGGTAAAGCTGGACCCAGTGTTTGAGATGCCAGATATATCAGGCTGAGGCTTGTGGAACCAAAAACAAGTGGGAACAAGGACTAAGAACAACAAAGCAAACATACAGTAAGTGAACAAGAACAGCAAAGTAGAGCCAGGGGGTATCAATAAATAAAACAATGTTAGTCATGTGTGGAACAAGAACAACAAATGTGTAAACAGGTGTGCGTGTATGTCTAACTTGTTAAACAAGAACAAAGTGAAGGAACAGGGAGGAATATTATAAGTTATTAATAAAAAAAAGAAAATACTCCACAAACATCAGGCTGAGGTTAAAGGGACTCTTACCTTTGTTGCATTTTTACACTTTTTTTGGATAAGGTTAAATTGGTATTAATAAGGTAATAACACTCTAATATGCAAGACAGACCCACCAGGAGTAAAAACAAACAATTATTTTACTCTCATAATATTTATTGAAAACTTCAACCAATAAAATTCTTCGGACCGAATGACCTTATTGGCCGACAGACCTGTCTGTTTGCTGCATGGATATATAAGGTTTTCCGTCTGCTTCTTGTGGCGCATTCGGGCCCGCGTCATCAAGGCGCGTCCTCAACTAGAGGGTTTGTTTTGATTCCACGGCAGACAGTAGCGAGTAGCGACCGTAGCGACTGACGATGGCAGACCAAAGTGGTCCACGGCGTACTGAAACTGCACCATTCAGTCCGATTAGGGGACTCATCTCGGACTCAGACTCACAGAGTTACCCTCCTCTGGAGCCTCAGGAAGACCTCCAGACTGTTGGCCACCAACTGCACCATTCAGTCCGACAAGGGGACCCAATTCGGCCTCAGAAGCCAAGTGGTCCCGCTCCCCTGGATGATTCTCAGGACCTCCAGACCGTTGGCAACCAACCGCACCACTCGGTCCGATTACGGGACCCATTTCGGACTCAGACGCGACGTTGTCCCGCTACTCTGGAGCTACAGGAAGACCTCCAGAACGTTGGCACCCAACCGCACCACTCAGTCCGATTACGGGACCCATTTCGGACTCAGACGCGACGTTGTCCCGCTACTCTGGAGCTACAGGAAGACCTCCAGAACGTTGGCACCCAACCGCACCACTCAGTCCGATTACGGGACCCATTTCGGACTCAGACGCGACGTTGTCCCGCTACTCTGGAGCTACAGGAAGACCTCCAGAACGTTGGCACCCAACCGCACCACTCAGTCCGATTAGGGGACCCATTTCGGCCTCAGACGCTACGTTGTCCCGCTACTCAGTTTGTAATGCTCATACACCTTTCCTATACTCAGTGGGACCACTGTCCTTCAACATGGGGCCTCAAAACGGTATCGCACGAAGCCCATAAAATTACAGTGAGCCACCTGCTAAATTATATATATATATATATCTATATATATATATATATATATATATAGTTTGTGTGTTATGTGTTACATTATATTTCGTTGTCCGCTATGCCAGTTGTTCTATGTGTATGTATTGTAATGTTCTTCTTGTCAATCAGCGTGGGGGCGAATCATTAGGTCAGCTGGGGGAGGGCCTTGGAAGAACAGGAGGGTGGGGGCCTGCACGCGAGTGAGACCGTGTTGGGGGTTGCCGGGGTAACCGGGGTTTGTTTTGTGTCGGTTTTCTGCCGTTGGTTACAATGTTACGGGTTTCAGTGACCTGGTTTTGGTTCATTAAAACTACCTTCAACTACTAATGACTCGACATCATTATGTCACCGGCGAGGTCGTTACAGTACTACAGTACTACAGTAAAAAATAACGCTTAGTTTTGTACGCTTAGGGGGTGGGGCATTGGAGGAAGGCGGGATGATTTGAATGTGCTGTAATTCTCAAATGCAACAAAGGTCAGAGTCCCTTTAAGGATAGTAAAGTGCATCAAGTCGAAAGGAAGGACAACAATCGCAGCAGTCGCCGCCGCCGCCACCACCACCAACAGCCGTCGCCAGCACAAGCCGCCACCACTAGCAGCAGAAGGCGACACCACCATCCTTCGCCACCACCAGCCAGCTCAAGCAGCCATCGCCTCAAGCAGCAGCGACCTGCAGCAGCAGTGTTATCCGGCACCAGCCAGCTCAAGCCACCAGCAGCAGCAGCCACCAGCAGCAGCATTCACCTTCAGCAGCATCCACCATCAGCCTCATACACATAACCGCTATGTGTGACACAATTAGGCCTAGGCATCTTTTATTCTACAAATTCATACTATAGCTGTGAGAATTGTTCAGAAAAACCCCCTCCATAGTCACCCTGGAGTCACAGGGAGACCGTCTCCTGCAAGAATCAGGGAAACCTATTATAGGACATTCTGTCCAGAAATTAAACATTTAGAAGAGTACGTGACACTTTGCTTTGATAGTTATATACCTCTGATTGGAGATTGATTGTCAGCAGCTCCTCCAAACTAATGTTTGTACCTTCAACTAAAAATGACAATTAATTTACACTCAATCATTTCACAACAATTTGATTACCAAGACAATTATTGATGTCCATTGCCAATACATGAATATACTCATTACAAAGGCCTTTGAAGTCGAGGCAGTGGGGTCAGAGGACACCCCCCCCTTCCACTCCTACCATCATCGGCCGACCTTCGTTATTGGCGAGAGCCAGCTCCTCCGAAGTGGTGAAGGGCGGTGGAGCGGTCTTCCTCCCAGTCGTATTAAATTTCTTTTTATTTGCCGCAGGTAATCAACATGTGACTAAAGGTTGGAGCCTAGGCCATTGCAAATCATAGGCTAGATTCACCTGAAATTATTCAAATGGATGCTTACAACTTACCACATTGAATATTATTTTAATATTTATTTTTGACTTGGCCCCATGTTCGTAGGAGCGTGCTGGCACCACATCTATGGGGGTAAAAGGCATGACGATACATGATATTTTTAGACAATAGGCAGAATCTTTTCACTTACGAATGAACACGGACGGCTATTTATTGCCAGCACGCTACCCTAGCCATATTATGGGCAACCGTGTTCCCCTTGGCTGTGATTTGGACCTTGAATTCCTCGTAGGAATTCATAATAATACGTGCATTGAACCTAAAGCGGAAAACCTGGTTTGACTAATTGAATCTAAAGTGAGTGTCGTGGAACCATTTAACTCTGACTGCGAGTTGCGTCTCTGTCGAACCAGGTTTTCCCAAGAAAAGCTGGGTATGTTCAACGAGGTTCGTGGTATACTCCCCTCACGTTTCCTTTGTATTTACCAACGATGTGAACGTTTCCTAATATTTTACTGTTAGAAGAGTCAGAGAAATAAGTTCTTTATCACACAGACAAATTACTAAAATGAAAACAAAGCGAATCAAAAAGCTGGAAAGTGTTTAATCCTGATAAAAAGAAAAACTAAAAGCATTAATTTCGACAAATACCGGACAGAGCTCTCAATCAAAGCGCCCCGTTACCCTGTGTGAAAGCACCCCATTGCCCGTGTGCTTAAGCATGTGCACACTCAAATTGCTTGGGTCGCTGTAGCTGGCGTTGCAATGCACTAACAGGCAGGGCTTCTAACCGGAGTGAGTCCTCATGTGGATCTTCAGGGTGCCTTGCTGACTGAAGCGCATCGTGCATTGGTCACACTTGTAGGGCTTCTAACCGGAGTGAGTCCTCTTGTGGATCTTCAGGTTGCCTTTCACACTGAAGCGCTTCGTGCATTGGTCACACTTGTAGGGCTTCTCGCCGGTGTGAGTCCTCAGGTGCTTCTTCAGGTTGCCGCCATGACTGAAGCGCTTCGTGCATTGGTCACACTTGTAGGGCATCTCGCCGGAGTGAGTCCTCATGTGGGTCTTCAGGCTGCTTGTCCAACTGAAGCGCTTCGTGCATTGGTCACACTTGTAGGGCATCTCGCCGGAGTGAGTCATCATGTGGCTCTTCAGGTGGCTTGTTTGACTGAAGCGCTTCGGGCATTGGTCACACCTGTAGGGCTTCTCGCCGGAGTGAGTCCTCATGTGGACGTTCAGGTCGCCATGCCGAGCGAAGCGCTTTTTGAAATGGTCACAGCTGTAGGGTTTCTCCCCGGTGTGAGTCTTCATGTGGCCCTTCAGGTGTTCACTTAGACTGAAGCTCTTCGTGCATTGGTCACACCCGTACGGCTTCTCGTCTGGTCGGGTCCTCATGTGTACGATCATATTGGCATTGTTGGGAGAAACCTTCCACCAACCAGCCACCGCCAGTGGGCCCTCCCCTTGTCCGTAAACGCTCAGGATCCGCAGCTCCCCGCTGTGACTTGACATGTGGGAGGAGCCAGGGGCGTCCACACCCAGACTCTCTGAGGTGGCGCCGCGCTGCGTGCTGCAGTCTCTAATGTCATTGACGTCTTCTTCAGAGAGGAAACAAAGAGAGAAAGTAATGGTATTAATTAATTATTTGCACAAAGGGATACAGCATGTACTTTTACACACTGGTGTATTGGAAGAAGTATATTTTGACATTCTTTCTTGCCTTTTCCTTGTTCCCCTTGGGGGGGTCAAGGGTCAAAGGCGTCAGCTGAGAAGGCACCGCTACGTCTCCGCCTTTTAAGGATGTGGGGAGGTAATAAAAAAACAACCCAGGTCATCTGTGGTTTCTGATCACCTGCTTTACCAATACTGTAGTTATACTGGGAATCAGAGCGGATTCAGCATTCCTGACATCTGTCATGAAGAAGATTTAAATCATTCTACTATAAACTGTATAGTAGTCCTTGTGTTTTAGCAGGGTGACGGTCATGATGCTTTTCAAAAGAGGACCAGCGCAGTTAGAATCGAGTACATTCTCAGTTGGTAGGTCAGTTTGCTTGTGTATTACTAATGTGTATTACTAACCTACAGCGGGCATGCCTCCACCAATATCCTCTTCAACCTTGATTGAAATGGTGTCCGGGGTCTCCGGCTTTCCACATAAAGAAGGAAACACATTTTCATTTCCTTTAATTTGCACAGAATAGTTGTTAATCCCCAATTACGATAGACTGGGTCCCCCCAACCTGTTCTGACGGCGATTTGAATTCGCCCTTCATAAGGGTCAGGAGAAGAGCAATTCTTATCTTTCTGCTTCCGATACGTTTTTGGAGAAGCTGAGACTGTTTTTTGAGACCAAAATTGTACCGGGGGGCGAAACGTGTACCGCCTACGTAATCTGTGTTCGAAATTTCCAAACCTGCCTGGCAACGGACGAACAATGACGTGGGAAGGTTCATGAATATTCACAAACATTCGCGCTCATTCATTGAGCGTCACAAGACGAAATAACATTAAGCAGATAACACTTATTTTACAAATGACATTTATTAGCGTTGCTTACTTTATAATTGCATTGTATTTAATTGTTTAATGGCATTTAGCTAGTAAACTGAGTGTATTAACACAAGCTAGCTAAACTATGATACACTTTAAAACACTCAGTTTACTAGCTAAATTCAATACAATACAAATATAAAGTAAAAAAAAAGTCTTCTTTGGCAACATGGGCGCGAAGCAACGGACAATCGTGTCGAACGATGACGTAATGTTTCGAACGCGAATTACGTAGGTGGTACAATTTTCACCCCGGTACAATTTTGGTGCGACAGCGCCAATCAACTAGTTGGCTTTTCCCCCTGGCACCCTATTGGCTGGATTAACACAATGACGACAGGGAAGCGACGGCAAGCAGCCGTTTGCGTACAGAGTCAGTTGAACAAGTTGATCAAGCCTCTTGTGCTGAAGAAAATGACAGCAGCTTCCCTAGACCAACGAGTCTGGAAATAGCCAGGCTACACGTACGACTCATTAAATCATAGAGGTGTGTGCTTTCTAAGGGTGTGTGCTGGAGTTGTAACAAAGGAAGCCTCTCATTTGGATGCTGAATAAGAAGACGACTTCCAACCTGGACACTCAGCTCCTCGTGGCGGTCCAGCCGCTCGCCGCGCTCCAGGCTCTTGGCCGCGCTGTGGTCCGCAGACAGCGAGTTCAGGGCCTCCACTTCAGACGCAGTGAAGAGGGTGTCATGGCCGTCCACCGCCAGTGGGCCCTCCCCTTTTCCGTAGACACTCAGAATCTTCAGTTCCTCGCTGTGACTGGACATGTGGGAGGAGCCAGGGGCGCCCTCACCCAGAATCTCTGAGGTGGCGTTGCGCTGATTGCTACGGTCTCTAAAGGAATCGCAGTCTTCTGCAGAGGGAGAAAAAAAAGGTAAAAAAGTAATTGTTTTGACACATTATTTGCATTAAGGGAGGCATTGTGTATTTTTACACGTAAAATAAACTTTTTAAATGTATGCAACATTGACACAGAGGGTTTAAAATGTGAGCTGCTGACAAAGATTCACAGTTTTGGGGAAGGACGTCTCCTCCAGCACCCTCCTCCCTAGACTCAAAGCTCAAGTGGTTGGCCAGGTTAAGGACACTCAACGAACACCAGCACAAAATGATCTGATCACGACATGAGATGCGAAGCGCCATTCTATTTCGACACTAAAAAGCAACAACGTGTCCTTCCCTCTAAGCTGATCAGCTAACATTGCATGCATTATGAATTTATTGATGTTTGAGAATGATAAACCAGCTCATGTGGCATCTGTCTTGAAACCCTTCTGGGCTCTTCACTGATTCCATCTTTGAAATGTAACTCCCAAGTTTGACTCGTGTTTTAGCAGGGCTCTGGTCCTGATGCTTTTCCAAAGAGGATCAGGCTTTTTAGCGCAGGTAGAATCAAGTACATTCTCAGTCGATCAAGGTTGTTTTCTTGCATAGATGCAATGTGTATTACTAACCTCCAGCGGGCAAGCCTCCCCCAATATCCTCTTCAAGCTTGATTGAAATGGTGTCTGGGGTCTGCTGCTTTTCACATAAAGAAGGAAACAAACAAAAGACATATTCTGTCATTTTCACAGAATAGTTTTCAATCCCCACTACCGACAGATTAGGCGTTTTTACACCGCCAAGCTGGTTCGGTCGCGGCTTGGCACGCCCTGCAATTTCAATGTCTTGCCTATTTTTTTTTTTGGATTCAAGACCCTCGCATGCAAGAATGAGTTCACATCTGAATGTGGGCTAAAAAGCGATTAACTATTTACAAGTGAAAAATGCCAAAATATTTCTTGATTCTGCTAACCAGCAGTTCCTCGCTGTGATTGGACATGTGGGAGGAGCCAGGGGCGACAACACCCAGGCTCTCTGATGTGGCGCCACGCTGAGTGCTACGGTCTCCAAAGGCATCGCAGTCTTCTGCAGAGGGAGAAAAAAAGGAAAAAGTAATTGTTTTGATACATTATTTGCATAAAGGGAGGCATTGTGTATTTGTACACGGGAAAGAAACTATTTAAATGTACGCAACAATGACACAGGGGGTTTAAAATGTGTACTGCAGACACAGATTCACAGTTTTGGAGAGGGACGTCTCCTCCAGCACCCTCCTCCCTAGACTCAAAGCTCAAGTGGTTGGCCAGGTTAAGGACACTCAACGAACACCAGCACAAAATGATCTGATCACGACATGAGATGCGAAGCGCAATTCTATTTCGACACTAAAAAGCAACAACGTGTCCTTCCCTCTAAGCTGATCAGCTAACATTGCATGCATTATGAATTTATTGATGTTTGAGAATGATAAACCAGCTCATGTGGCATCTGTCTTGAAACCATTCTGGGCTCTTGGCTGATTCCATCTTTGAAATGCAACTCCCAAGTTTGACTCGTGTTTTAGCAGGGCTCTGGTCCTGATGTTTTTCCAAAGAGGACCAGCGCAGTTAGAATCTAGCATCAGCCTAGAATTTATGCTGCCTAGAATCTACCAAATCAAAGAAAAAAAATACTCAATGAGTAATGTACACACCTTCACTTTTAAAATGGGGCTGCATAGACTTTAAGGACAGCTTTGTGCCTATAAATATGCGTTTCCAGGTTTTCTGTCTGGCAGGCAACATCCCTTGAGAGAAGCTAGTGAATGTAAGCACTTGATGAGCTGGCCTGCATAGAGAGAACAAAGAAAAATCAGTACTAAATTTTTTACCTTGTATGTATTCCAGGTGCAAGTTGTAAGAAGATACAAGAGAAGCATGTTTAGTGAATTACATTAGCCTAATACTTAAAATGAGTTCTATGAAATGATATTACATCCTTGATTTGTTTACATATTTTATAGTTCATATCAACAACCCAATACCATGACATCAAGCTCCGCCGAAATCGGCTAATAACCCTTTGATTTGAATCAGAATAATAGTGCGTTTCAGGTACACTTTTTTGCCCATTAATAACCAGTTATATCTGGGAGTACAAGAGGGTAGAAGGGGGCTAAAACGCTAGAACTACTGCGGTCCAGTGGCCGGTAGAATACAGTTGTATTCGTTTGTTGTAGTATGAGCAGACATTGTTAAACATTGCATTCCCTTGGTATCCAAGCAGTAGAGATCAGTGCCTGTAGCCCCTTTGTTGAATTGTGCCCATTCTCGTGTGATGCCCCATGCTTGCTGAGATGCACACT
This sequence comes from Gadus chalcogrammus, assembly GCF_026213295.1. Lineage (NCBI taxonomy): Eukaryota > Metazoa > Chordata > Actinopteri > Gadiformes > Gadidae > Gadus > Gadus chalcogrammus. The sequence continues at coordinate 30,418,030 of NC_079415.1, read as the reverse complement.
CGACTTACAGTGTGTGTATTTATAGGAATGAATGGGCGGCCATGTATTAGTCCACTGTCCTTTCTCTATAATGGGTCCATGGTATTGATTTACACACATAACTGATACTATCTACCGTAACATTAGCGACAGTAACTTGGCTGTTAGCTGTAGCGCTAATGCTAAAGCAGCATTATAATGCTAACAAGGTAAACATATACAGTAAAGCAACACAATGATATGGCGTTAGTTAACTTACTTTTTCGAGGTTTGTAGCTGAGCCGAGGAGAGTTGGTACTGATCCAGACTTGATTTTCAGACGTTGAGCAAGTCCAGCTCTGTATTGGCCCAAGTTGAGGAAGCAGTCGTCAGTGAAATGTTTGGCGCTGCCGTGTTCTAGCAACGGGACGCCCATACGTTCCTGACCTCATCTGACTCCCGCGCTGCGTTTGTATCCAGTAGGCGTGGCCTATGACGTATTGGCTCCGGCTTCCTCATCCGTCTAAAGATGCTGCCAGAGCAAGAACATAATAAAGGATGGACCACGGACTGGCCGCCCATTCATTCCTATACAAACTGCTCAGTGGCGCAGGGTAACATACAGGAGCGATTTGCTTCCGCGTTATGGGGCCAAGACACGTGGCCTAGTCCGTGACGTACCGGATGCAGAAATATAGAACGAATGCGTTCCCACTCCCCCACTCCGGTCCAACAACAATATAAAATGATACCGTAATGCACCTGTGCCCTATACCACGAAGCTCGCTGAACATACCCAGGCTTTCTTGGGAAAACCTGGCTCGACAGAGCCGCAACTCGCAATCAGAGTTAAATGGTACCACGAAGCTCACTTTAGATTCAATTAGTTGAACCAGGTTTTCCGCTTTTGGTTCAGTGCGCGTTCACGTGAAAGGGCCGTTTTTTGCGTCATTTTTCTCACCTTTACGATAGATCAAGCAGTCTATATGCGTATAAGTGAAAAGATTCTGCATATTGTCTGTAAAATAACTATGCCAAATGCAGAATTGTTCGCCATTAATCCAAATAGAATGATGATGATTTAAAAATGCATAAGCAACGTCCATCCTGCCTTATTCTATCATTTAGGGAATTCACTTTAAATACACCCTATGTAAGAAATGTATGGCATGTTTTCAACCGCCGAGAGGTAGCGGCTGTAGCGTAGTGGATTATTATAAGACCCGAACGCCAGCGACCGGGGTTCAAATTCGCCGGTCTATCATCATGCATTTTACCCCCATAGATGTGGTGCCAGCACGGCCTTTAAAATATGGGTTCAAGTTCGAAATAAGCACAAAAATATAATTCCATAAGCTTTAGTGAATAAGCATTCCATATGCATGATAATTGGGACTTTTTAAGCTTCACATAAATTCGCGTCACTTGGGAGTCGAACCCCCCGCGTAGATATTCAAGACTGACGCGCTACCTCCACTCTAGCACTCTGTCACGGAGACACAATGCGCAACAGTAAGCATTGTCTACATAAGGTCCAAAAGGACGATCAAATAACGAACACCCTCTTATGAGAATCTGTATCTCTCATGAAGAACCCCAATTTCGTTGTTTGCACAATGACAATAAAGTCTGAAATCTGAATATCGTCAGACAATGCCAGGGAATCGGTTCTGTCCCGTAAAACCCTCTGTCTCCGGAGAGACGCCTGTACGAGAAGTGCGCAGAGGTCCACGGGAACACCCAGAAATGGTGACGCCATTGTCAGAGGAGGGGCTAGGAAGCTGCGCACGCCGATTTAAGTAGCCGATCTCCGGCTAGACTAAGCCGAAAAACTGCTCCCGACCAGGTTTGGTTGCGAGCATAAGTCACCATGGTGATACAGCGACGCTAAAAGAGATCGACTTTCGTGGTACAACTAACCCAGGCTTGGAGCTCAACATACCTCGCTAACCCTCTAAGCGAGCTTCGTGGTACAGGGCCCTGTTCTTTGTCTTTGGATCTTTTGAATAAATGGATCAATACATGATGAATCACAATGATCGCAAGCAGAGGACCGTGAGAGTTATTGAGCAGCAGATGAACCAGTCCAAAAATCGGACACGTTAACGAAGCACTGAACTAGGCCCTCTCGGATGCCATTTGTTTCACTACGACTCCTTTCAGCTGCACACCCCTTTTCCCCAGCGAGATAACAGCTAATAAAACGCTTGAGGTGGCGTTTTGAAAAGAAAAAAATTAAAAAAAATTAGGACATGGCATTAAGGTAATTATGAGCCTTTAATTGATATCCAGACATTTTTTGCGGAGACACATTCCTGTTCCCCACTTGTATTGGAGTGAACGGAGATATCTACTTCTAGGTCCCATGATTTGAGGGACCCGTCCACAGCCCGCTTAAACAGCTGCAATACCAGGCTTGGCCGCTGAGCACTGGTGGATTGCGGAAGTATGCAGTGTTCCTGGGGGCTTGTGTATGGAGTCAGTTTCCTGCCATAATTCAAACCTGAAAAAAAAAGTTTCAAAGGCTTGTAAGTCTGGGTTTGAAAACTCAACACCTTGTAAAATAGGTTTTGCAACACTGAAAAAAGAGATTATAACCTGAAAAAAATAAAACTAAAATTCAAACATCTGTAAACATGATCTTGTGTTCTATTTTATCTTCTTCATCATTTTCACCAACACATTTTCAAAGTTCAAACAATTTCACCAGCGCATTTGCAGAGTTTCAAATCTGGCACTGTTCTAACAGTGTATTTCATTGTTGCCCGGTTTTGAAACCTTGTAAATGGGATTCTGCAAACAGGTGTTCATACATTGAGAAATACGTTTTGAAAGGTTGAATATTTAGTTTTAAAAACTTGTAAAGGTGTACGTTTACGACATTGCAACGTATTTTTTCAAAACTGGCTTTTCAGCACTGACTTTTCAGAGATTTGACCACACAGGCGCAAGCTTTGAGTCACGTGAATATTGGCAGTGTTCTGACGCCACTCGTTTTGAAACTCCTGACAGTCGAATCTGAAAAAGAAAAAAACGTTCCTGGGGGCGGGACCATTTAGCTCTAAACCTATTGGTTGCTCTCGGCTGACGTACATTCCAATCACATGTGCCGTTCAACGGGCTGTGCGTGATTGACAGTGCTCTGCCGATGACACGAATAACAAGCGACTTTCGCGGTTGATTTTGATTTCCATTTTCTGGAACCATGGCTGTTTCCCAAAGTGAAGGCTGCAGCCTTGCTAGGACGCGTCCTTGCTAGTCGCGTCCTATGGAGATGAGACTCTTTGTAGGGTGTTCGAATTCTCAGTGGTCCACTATTGCAGAGTGACTTCGCCACTCTGCAATAGAGTGGCGAAGTCACGCCCCTTCCGGTAGGGCTCATGGGACCTATGAGATCGAAAAATATGAATGGGTGTCAATGGAGAGAAAATAATTATTTTCTGGTCCCAGTCTTTATATGCCCTGGATTACACATATGTTGTTTGTGGGTTTAAATGATAATTTTTCATGCAAAGAAAACTAAAAATGTTCGTGAAGAAGTTTGATAATTTTAGATTTTATTTTAGGCCGCTTTGTGAACTACAGCTCTTCGCTGCTCTCGACGCATATGATATACGTCACCACACCCGCCCTTGGAACTCGGCAGAGATGGCGATCTCTCTGCCCCACTTCACCGCTTTTTCCAAGCAAGGGGAGGATAAAAGCATCGAAAGAGGTGAAAACCATTATAAGTCGGGGCACGTGCAGAGTTTCAGTTATGCCGATGGGAAGATTGTCGGCCTTCTCCACGCCAGTCGCAGGGAGCGTGACGTCACATACGAGCCGTGTAGTCTTTCTCGTGTTTTCTCTACAGCCTTTATCTGAACAATTGCACAATAAACGGTCGAACTCTTTGCATGAAAAATTATCCTTTAAATCCACAAACATCATATGTGTAATCCAGGGCACATAAAGACCGGGACCAGAAAATAATTATTTTCTCTCCATTGACACCCATTCATATTTTTCGATCTCATAGGTCCCATGAGCCCTACCGGAAGGGGTGTGACTTCGCCACTCTATATTGAATGGTAAATATGAATTAAAAAACACAAGTACTTTTCTGACCATTGTTGCATATTTGTAAACGTCAGTTTTACATTTGGAGTGGTAGGGTGACGACTTCAAGCTACTTAGATACGTTTTTAAGTTTGAGGTAAAGCTTCACGTTCGTGTAAGCATGGGTAGCACTAGGCTTTTGACTTTAGTGGCTTAACCTTACTACATCTGTTCTGAAATCAAAGACGATTCAATATGTTCATTTTAGCGCAACTGGACTAAATATAAATATTTTTAAACATCTTTTATTCATTATGTTTATTTATTTAATTTTTTTTCCACAATGTCTTGTTTTTTAAACGATTTATGATGACTATATGCTCTGTAAGGTGACCTTGGGTGTCTTGAAAGGCGCCTCTAAATTAAATGTATTATTACATTTTCTTGATTTTGCTTGTAATTCCGAGTCACGTACCCGTGGTCAGAGAGCGATGGAGAAAGCAGAGTAGCAACAGTCCATTTAGCATTTAGTTTCCAGGCAACTTCTTCTGATGAGGCAGGAGCTGACCACACAACCATGCTACTTTTAAGACTAAGCCGAACACAAAGTATCACATAAGAATAACAAATGAAATGGGTCAGACAACAAGGATGTGTGTGTGTGTGTCCAACTTGAAAAACAACAAAGTGAAGGAACAGGGATGAATATTGTATATATAAGTGTTGACAAGAGAGGAATACGGTGAGGAAAGGAGACAATTAAAAAAGCAATACAAGTAAAATGGACCACTGGTTATGAAACCCTGCAGCAAATGCAGATTCCACTGCCTAACATCTGCACGCTGCAAAGGAGTAGGCGATGGTAAAGCTGACCAGTGTTTGAGATGCCAGATATATCAGGCTGAGGTTTGTGGAACCAAAAACAAGTGGGAACAAGGACTAAGAACAACAAAGCAAACATACAGTAAGTGAACAAGAACAGCAAAGTAGAGCCAGGGGGTATCAATAAATAAAACAATGTTAGTCATGTGTGCAACAAGAACAACAAATGTGTAAAGAGGTGTGCGTGTATATCTAACTTGTAAAACAAGAACAAAGTGAAGGAACAGGGAGGAATATTATAAGTTATTATTAAAAGAAAGAAAATACTCCACAAACATCAGGCTGAGGTTAAGGATAGTAAAGTGCATCAGGTCGAAAGGAAGGACAACAATCGCAGCAGTCGCCGCCGCCGCCACCACAACCAACAGCCGTCGCCAGCACAAGCCGCCACCACTAGCAGCAGAAGGCGACACCACCATCCTTCGCCACCACCAGCCAGCTCAAGCAGCCATCGCCTCAAGCAGCAGCGACCTGCAGCAGCAGTGTTATCCGGCATCAGCCAGCTCAAGCCACCAGCAGCAGCATCCACCATCAGCAGCATTCACCTTCAGCAGCATCCACCATCAGCCTCATACACATAACCGCTATGTGTGACACAATTAGGCCTAGGCATCTTTTATTCTACAAATTCATACTATAGCTGTGAGAATTGTTCAGAAAAACCCCCTCCATAGTCACCCTGGAGTCACAGGGCGACCGTCTCCTGCAAGAATCAGGGAAACCTATTATAGGACATTCTGTCCAGAAATTAAACATTCAGAAGAATACGTGACACTTTGCTTTGATAGTTATATACCTCTGATTGGAGATTGATTGTCGGCAGCTCCTCCAAACTAATGTTTGTACCTTCAACTAAAAATGACAATTAATTTACACTCAATCATTTCACAACAATTTGATTAGCAAGACAATTATTGATGTCCATTGCCAATACATGAATACATACTCATTACAAGGGCCTTGGAAGTCGAGGCAGTGGGGTCAGAGGACACCCCCCCCCCTTCCACTCCTACCATCATCGGCCGACCTTCGTTATTGGCGAGAGCCAGCTCCTCCTAGTGGTGAAGGGCGGTGGAGCGGTCCTCCTCCCAGTCGTATTATTGGTTTTCTTTTTATTTGCTGCAGGTAATCAACATTTGACTAAAGGTTGGAGCCTAGGCCATTGCAAATCATAGGCTAGATTCACCTGAAATTATTCAAAAGGATGCTTACAACTTACCACATTGAATATTATTTTAATATTTATTTTTGACTTGGCCCCATGGAGCGTGCTGGCACCACATCTATGGGGGTAAAACGCATGATAATACATGATATTTTGTAGACAATATGCAGAATCATTTCACTTACGAAATAACACGGTCAGCTATTTTTTGCCATCACGCCACCCTAGCCATATTATGGGCAACCGTGTTCCCCTTGGCTGTGATTTGGACTTTGAATTCCTCGTACGAGTTCATAATAATTCACTGCCTTGGGTGATATACACCGCTCTCGCTCGATTCATTTTGTGTAAGGGTGAGTCAAATGACGCGATAAACGCCCCTTTTATGTGAACGAGCATTGAACCTAAAGCGGAAAACCTGGTTCAACTAATTGAATCTAAAGCGAGCGTCGTGGTAACATTTAACTCTGATTGCGAGTTGCGGCTCTGTCGAGCCAGGTTTTCCCAAGAAAGCCTGGGTATGTTCAGCGAGCTTCGTGGTACACCCCCCGGGGGTGATTCTCTAAACCACGCGGTCAGTAGCTTGTCCAAAGCGTGTGACGTCATCACTCAGCTGGAGTTCAGCACCTTGGATAGCGACAGCAGTAGACGTCTCCCACTCTGTCTGACCGACAGGAAGCCAATGTAACGATTTAAGAATTGGTGTAATATGTTGATTTTTTTTGGTCTTTGTTAGAACTCTAGCAGCAGCATTCTGGACAAGCTGAAGCTTGCACCAGCCAGCATGCCAACGCTATATACACGCTGCATTCATTTAACACCTTCATGTGATGTTATATGAGAGAGAGAGAGAGAGAGAGAGAGAGAGAGAGAGAGAGAGAGAGAGAGAGAGAGAGAGAGAGAGAGGCTAGGGATTGGCAAAACGATTCTTTTCCGGGAATCAGTTCTTTCAGTTCCGTTCACTATCAGGATTCGTTCGTTTGATTCGTTCGTTAAGTCAGATTACATCATTTGACAGAGAATCTCACAGGTGTCTGCCGCCCCCCCCCCCCCCCCCCCCCCCTGTTGCTTATAAGTATTGGGTGCGCCCAACAATTAAGGCTTTTTCACAGCCTGCCCTACCATAAGGGTACTTTTCTGCCCTCAGATTAGTATTCATGTTCAAACTTGAATGCACTTAAATTATTTAATGAATGTAGTAATTAAAAGTTATGGTAAGGAAATATTTGAAAGAAAACACACTAACGCACACACAGTAATATTTACATGATGAGAACTGGACTTTTATTTTGAAGTGTTAAAGTAGGCAACGTGATTTTTATACTTGTTGCAACCGTAGCAGACAGCAGTAAGAAAGGCAGTCGGTCACTTGGTGAATTTTCTCTTCCCTTCTCACGCTCATGAAAGCAATGGCTGTGTGTTTATAATGCAGTACTTTGTATGAATGAAGATGAATATGTAATGAAGATGTCTAGCACTAAAAATGTGATGTTCAGTTAACTAGATAGTGAGCTAATGTAAAGTGTGCGCCTACGTCATATTAGCCTATTGTTACTATGAGCGGACTCACTTTTGTTGCGTAGTCCTAGTTATTCTTTCTTTCTACCTTCATTCAATTCTGTTTATTAGCAACTTTTGCTGTTAGGGAAACTAAGTTTTGGGTTGTTTCTGTTACAGTTTCACTCGTGGAATTCGACAATATAAAAGAGGAAATAAAGGGAACAAGACGCTCTTATCCCGGCTCAAGTGTGCTATACCTGAGTTTGGCTTGCTGTTAAACTGCGATAACACAGAGACATACCTCTCCGCACCGCGCGGTGGAAACGAGGGGGAATAAAACGGAAACTGAAAAAAGTTTTCAGTCACGGTGTGAATTTCTGTAGCATTGGCCTGTACGATCCAGTTCGACCATTTCCATGATAGGTAAAACCATACTTCATTAAATCATTGCAATTTTATTGTAGAACAAAATAAAAAAGAAAACGTATAAAGTGCTTGCATGATATTGAAGCCTACGACGATCGTTAGCTAACTTGTGTGGTTGTGCCTTGTCATTTGTTGTGCCTTGGCAACGCGATTGCTATCTGCAGTAGTACTCTCATTGGCTGAATCTTTGAGAACGTTGTCGATTCAATCAATATAAGGTTGCTCGGAGACGGAGCTTGGTTAGTTTGTCTATTTTATTTACGTGACCATATTTATTTATATTTAAAAAAAAGGATCAAAGTATCGGTTCTCTTGTTTTGGGAATCAGTTCTTGTCGTTCATCTTCGGGATTCGGAAGTTGTGATCGAATCGTTCGCGACCGACCTATCCCTAGTAGAGGCCTACTCTAGGTTCAGAAGGCCGTTATCATCCAACCTTATGCTCGAAGTATGTATATATATATATATATATATATATATACGACAATTCCAACATTTATACAGCAAAAGTGTTATATCTCTATATTTATGTTATAAACACTGAAGTAAACCAGTCAACGGTGTGAATAGGAGTATGCCTCCGGCGTCCGACTTTTCTGGGATTTTTTTGAAAAGTTGGCATTGTTTAAAGAACAATTGCACCCTCTGGTAGTTGAGCCATTGCCTCACCCAGCCCCAGAGTCCAATCAGTCTGACTCGGCCAGGTGAGGATGCCTCAACCACACATCAGCATAAAACCCACGATATTGTACAGAAACCAATTCCACTGAATAGTACAGAGAACGTACCTATTAGACTGAATGCATATTGTACTGAGTTTGTTCCTATTCTACTGAAAATGTGCCTATTCATCTGAATACATTTTTGACTGAGAATGTATTTCCACTGAATATATATTGTACTGAGAATATACATATTCCACTGAATATATATTGTACTGAGTATGTACCTATTTCACTGAATACATATTGTACTGAGAATGTATCTATTCCATTAATTACATATTGTACTGAGAATATACATATTCCACTGAATACATATGTAGCTTTTCCACAGAAGATGTTCCCATTATACTTTCAATTTTTATTTGTATTTAAATCTCAAAGTTTAAAAACATTGTTTTGTGTTGTCAAACATGATTCAAAATAATAAAGGAATATATTTGGTTAAGACATTGAATATTATTGTGTAGTCTTATCAGTTATAATGGGTAATATTGTTGATAGTACACAGTGTTAGTAGCTTAATGTATTGGCCCTTGTTAAATGACAGTGAAAAGTACGATATCAATACAGTTCTCTAGGATTTCACACAGTAGAGAGTGTAATCCAGGAAACAACATTAGTTGTTTCCTGGTTGTTTGATTATTTTATTATTAAACAAAGGTCCTAGTCTGTTTGATTGACAGGTGAGAGGATCAGGGGGGCAGAGTTTGTACCTTCTTCATGTAAACATGGAGAGAGGAATGGATAGAGAGGCTCAGTAAAGGAGCAGCCAGTAGCAGAGTAGATATGAACCCTGGCTTCCACATCATAAAAGGAGACCAGACCCTCATCATAATCAACAAACACCCCCACCTTCTGGAGCTCAGCTCTCATAGGGACATAGACATAAGGCTTATCATTAAATGCCAACACATCCTTGCTGAATTTAATGGTCCAGTAACCTGTCTCAGGGGTCGCACGTATAGTGCCTTTTCTGTTGATGGACTCTCTGGCAACACCAACATGCCATTGAGTCTTTTCTTTAACCTTGACCTCAAAATAAAACCTCCCTGAGGAGAAGCTCTGCCTCGTGAGAACACATACACACTTTGTAAATCTCTTAGGGTTGTCTGGAAGTTTCTTCACTACATCTCCATGATGTACTTGTTTCCCATCCTCAGACAGGATGAGACAGGGATGAGCTGTATCAGGATCCAGAGTCACATCTACTTCATACTGCTGGACCCTCTTAAGTTCAGCATCACGCAGCTTCTTCATCTCCATGTTCAGTGTCTCCTCCAGCTGATCCAGGGATCTCCTCAAAGTCCCTACGTATGACGGAGGACGGACCTCCACCGTCGTCCAGTCCCTGGTGGGTGGAGAATTCATCAGGGATTTGTATCCCTGGAGGAAGTGGAGATGGTCTTTAGTGTGTGAGAGCTGCTTCACCTCTGAGCTTCTATTGGTCAGTTCTTCTATTCCCTGCTCCAGCTCTTTGATGAGGTCTTCAGCTTGTTTCTCTGTGGATTTCAGTCTCTCTTTAACCATTTGGTTGAGATCATCCTGGCACTTTTCAATGCAGCGCATCAGAGCAGTGATGACCTGCACACCATCGGCTATCTCTCTGTCTGCATCTGCTTTGCTTCGTTTAACTGTGTTTTTAATCTCCTGAATATTTTTTTGTCTCTTTTGGATCATCTGCTGAACCTCATTCTCTATTTTTCTCATCTTGGCCTTCTTCACTTCATATTCATCCTTTATAGGTACAACAGGATGGGACTTGTGGTCTGTCACTGTGCAGAACTGACAAACAGACACCTGTTCAGTCTGGCAGAAGAGCTCCAGAAGTTGGTCGTGTTTCTTACACACCCTGTCTTCCAGACGGTCCATAGGCTCGACCAGCCGATGTTTCTTCAGGTGTGTGACTCTCTGATGTGGCTCCAGGTGGGTTTGGCAATAAGACATGAAACACCCCAGGCAGGACTTCACAGCCTTCAGCTGGGTCCCAGTACAGACGTCACAGGGAACTTCTCCTGGTTCAACACACGGCTGCTCTTTTACTCGTACAGATGTTCCAAACTGATCAGCCATCCCTTTTAAGAGGGTATTGACCTGTAGATCAGGTCTTGCGTGGAAAAGCTTGTTGCAAACTGGACATTTGTACTTGACTTGTCCATCCCAGAACTTTGTAATACAGGTTCTGCAGAAGTTGTGTCCACATGGTGTGGAAACTGGGCTGTTGAACACATCCAGACAGATGGAACATGAAAAGTTCTCCTCCGACCAGGAAGTGTTAGCAGAGGCCATTCCTAGACACAGACGACAAGGTTTATGTATTGAGCAACTCCATTATTGTTTTAATTCCATAACAACAAGATTTAACTTTTCTCAAAGTTGTTCTCTTTTACTCACCTTGTTGCTGTTTCAGTCTGTCAGACTATTTGTTTCAAAATTTGTTTGTTTTTGCTCCTGAAAGAGAATACTGCTTCCTTGTCGGATGGATTTGGTTTCTGGGAATGTTAAGTGTTGTTAACTGATAAAGAAATCCTCTCCTCTCCTCCCCTAACACCTGGCTCCTCCCCTTACACCTGGCTCCTCCCCTAACACCTGGTAAAGAAATCCTCTCCTCTCCTCCCCTAACACCTGGCTCCTCCCCTAACACCTGGCAATGCCCCCACGGACACACAGTTCACTGATGTTTCAACGTTTTGGCCTATTCAAAGGTGATTTTCCTCTGTCACTGGGATGAGGAGCTATACAAAAACAATTGACTTGAATTTACCCTCCCCAAGGCTGGTATTTTATACAGTCTTCATTAAAACAACCCTCTCCTTGTATGTCCAGGTTTTATGTGCAAGTATGGTTTATGATTTAATATTGAGTTAATGCTGTGTTATATAAGTCTTATCTCTAACCTTATAAAACATTTGCCTCATATGAATCAGGGTAGGGCAGAAGAACCAGACCAACAAGTTCACTATTCAGAGACGACACAGTCAATGCCAGCGCCGAGACAGCAAAACAAACCTAAAATGTCCCGTGGCAGTTAACAATGTCACATTATCACTGGTGGTGCATAATGGGTTGCCCCTGTGGGGTAGGCTATGCTGAATAAAGCGGAGTTACAACAGAACTAGCTAATTAAAGACCTTTCTACCTGTGTTGTCTGGACAGCCATATGAAAATCATAACAACAATTAATGGACCTTATCTTTGTTACTCTTTCACTGCAGCCATTTTTTATTTAAAAATAATGAGAAATTCTCCACTGTCAGAAACCCATCCAAAACCCATCCACCCACAGCTTAATCAAGCAAAAACATTTGTGTTTCTTTCGAAACCAATGCAGAGAAAAAAGGAGAGAATAAGAATCCTATTTTGGACGGTAGGGTTGCAGCAGTAATAAAGTAACTTGCAGTCAAGTTGTAAAGGGAAACCGGCATGCTGTTGACGCTTGTCCCAACCCACTAAGAAATGCATTCTGGCTGACGCCTGGTAGACAGTAGTTTTCAATTGAGGGCCGGGGCTTGATTGCAAATCAGGTTGTCACCGTCTCTGGGGTGGAGCCAGAACATTTGATTGACATAACCTGATTACCCAGAACTTCCATAACTGTTAACACGTGCAGTAGCATGTGTTTAATTGAGGGCCATTTGAGGGCATATTTACATACGTTTCTAAAATGTTATGCATTTAAATTGAGATTAGGACCAGGATGAATCCGCATCACTCCTATGTAACACACTGCACCACCTTTCATCCAAACAAACCACAAAAAAGTCAGTCAGTCAGTCAGTCAGTCAATCAGTCTCTCGAGAAATACGGTCATGAGACATCTATGGCGTCTCAGATGTTCTGGGTTTGATTCCCAATACCATGCAATGTGATCGGACCTCACTGTGGATCAGAGTGAGCGTACCTTAACCTGCTGAACACTGATTGGTGAACGAGCAACAGGTATGCAGCCTCCCCCAGCCCCCAGGTTGGTTTTCAAGACTCATGAGGACCCTTCCTCCCTCTCTCTCTCTCTCTCTCTCTCTCTCTCTCTCTCTCTCTCTCTCTCTCTCTCTCTCTCTCTCTCTCTCTCTCTCTCTCTATCATTTAGTATCATTTAGAGTATATAGTGCAAAAAAAATAGAGAGAGAGACACGCAGAGATCGACAGACAGAGAGAGGGAGAGATGAATCCAACCAGATAAATCATTGACCCGACCTTTAAGGCTAGTAGCTAGGCTAGTATTAAAGCCCCCTAAACCCTAAGCCCAGAGGACAAGGAAACACCCCTAAAAGGCCAGGAACCCTGGACCGACCGACAATAAATGACCTTAGTGGACGTTTTAACGCTTTAGGCGACACAACGTTTAACCCAAATGAGGGTTAGATGGTTAGCAAGGAGGTCGCTCATCAATGAGTTTTTGTGGGTTTCCTTTGGGTGCTGCTCCCCGCAAATCTTCTAAACATTTTATTTTCTTCGCTATGAGCTCGCTGGAAAGGCCATGTCTTCTGGCGGTGTGCTGCGCTGCAAAGGGTACTTATATTGGAGTTTTTTTTTTTGTTTTAATAAACGGTGACACAACAATTCCAGGAATCCTTTGGGTGATTTGAATCTCTAGTTCCTGGTGGCTCGACCGGTAGAGCTTGGCAGTTGGTTCCACGCCCTAAGAAACCACAGAACGCCCCGTAGTTCAGGGAGGAACTGAATTCATAAATTAATTCAGGACTTTTAATTGATAATTCAAGCAGGCATCTTTTCAACACCATCTATAAATCGGTTTGCATTATTTATATTCACTGACTCCCTCTCTAGCCGGTGAAACACCTGCTGGTTCAGGCACCACCTCTGATTGGCTGATAGGGTCACCCGGTCACCTGCTGATTAGGCTCTGATGCGACACACCTGTCCTGGGCTTATTGAACCAGGACTGTTGAGGGGCTCAGGGGACCCGGTTGGTTGGTTTGTTTAGACTCCTCGTCCAAAGGATCCCCAATGTCCTCCCTGAGCAGCCCAGACCTGGGCCTTCATCTCACTGGACGCTCTGGGTACAAACGCCTGATAATGGTCATGTTGTGAGTTATAGTTTGGCTAACATTATCTTCTATAATTGTAGGTGAGAGAAGGTTCAGTAACCAGACAGAATAGTCTCAAACAACGAGTCTTGTTTTTAATGCCATTGAGATTTTGTATATCACAATAAAAACTGTCAACAATTCAGTTTTATTTGTCTTATCTCATCTCATTCGGTACAGGTAGTTCTTCCTGCAAAGGGTTTCACATTAGTTATTGTTTTCAAATGGAGTATGTACATCAGGGGTGATTCTCTAAACCACGCGGTCAGTAGCTTGTCCAAAGCGTGTGACGTCATCACTCAGCTGGAGTTCAGCACCTTGGAGAGCAACAGCGGAAGACGTCTCCCACTCTGTCTGCTGCGGCTATCCTCGACACAGCAGCCACCAACGCCATATACACGTTGCATTAATTTAACACCTTCATGATATTCAACGATGCAATTCTAATAATACTTTGGGTGAGAACAAGACCGCAGACGACTCTGACCTGAACGGCAGATCAAAATAAATGAAGAAAGGAAGAAAGCAATATATGGATGGAGAGATAGATAGATAGACGGACAGAGTAATAGATAGAGTGATAGAAAGAATCACCGACCGACAGACCGTCCAATCTACAGACTTCATAAAAACAACCTCTCCCTATGGGTCCAGGTTAAATGTTCTATTATGGTTTGTGATTTCATATTATGGTAGTTGTAGAAGGTTAATCTCTAACCTCATGAAACATATGTGTCATGTGACTCAGGGTAGGGCAGATGAACCAGACCAACAAGGTCACTATTCAGAGACATCAGACAATTCCAGCGCAGGGACAGCAAAACAAACGTCAAATGTGCTGCGGCAGTTATCAATGTCACATTTTCACTGGTGGTGCATTATGGGTAGCTTTCACGGGCCAGGGACAAACAGTGTGAGAGTCTAAAGGGACGGAAAATTAATATCGTAGATAAATTGTGATTTTAGGATTATCAAGGTGTGTTTTGGCTAAATTATGTTCCATTAATCCATTACAGTCTTACATCATTTCAGTCCATGGATTTCCTTTTACTCCTTCAAGCCAACTGAATAGGTGGAGTGTGCTTTCCCTCCTGGCTCCGTAGCCAAGCAGGTGACCAATCACTGAGTATCATATAACTGGCTTATTAAAGACCTTTCTACCTGTGTTATCTGGAGAGCCATATTAAACTTATGACAACAATAATTGGACCTTGTCTTTGTTACTCTTTCACTGCTGCCAGTAGTTTAGTTCAACATTTCTGGAAATGCTTTAGTGTCTAAAGAAAACCTTCCAAAACTCATCCACCCACGACTTATCAAGCTGAATAATTATTTTTCTTTTCTAAACAAATTAAGGCTGTAGAGAAAAAGGGAGACAAAAAATCACATTTAGGACAATACAGTTGCAGTAATAAAGTAACTTGCAGTCAGGTTATGAAGTGAAACCAAACACGCTGTTGAAGATGGCCCGCTCTCGGAATGTAAAAAATGAATTCTGGCTGACTTCAGGGAAACGGTAGATTCCCTCTGAGGGGCGGGGCTTGATTGCAGATCAGGTTTTCACCGTCTCTGGGGTGGAGCCAGAACATTTGATTGACGTTACCTGATAACCCGAAACTGCCAGTATCGGTTAATGCTTGCAGTAGCATGGGTTTAGTAGAGGGTAGTTTGAGGGCATATTTGCATACTTTTAAAAATGTTAGGCATTTTAATTGAGATTTGGACCAGGATGAATCAACAACACTACTATGTAACCCACTACATCACCTTTCATCAAACAAACAACAAAAAACAAGGGAATACTTTTTGTTTGGTGGCTATGATTTCATCATATAAGGATCTTTATTTTCCTGTTATACACACAAACACAGGACACGCACAAACACAAACAGGGGTCACCATACCTCAGTATGAAACCAAAGTCAGTCAGTCAGTCAGTCAGTCAGTCAGTCAGTCAGTCAGTCAGTCAGTCAGTCAGTCAGTCAGTCAGTTTCTCTCTCTCTCTCTCTCTCTCTCTCTCTCTCTCTCTCTCTCTCTCTCTCTCTC
Organism: Gadus chalcogrammus; assembly: GCF_026213295.1. Lineage (NCBI taxonomy): Eukaryota > Metazoa > Chordata > Actinopteri > Gadiformes > Gadidae > Gadus > Gadus chalcogrammus. The sequence goes on along the minus strand of NC_079415.1, from coordinate 30,402,246 downwards.
TCTCTCTCTCTCTCTCTCTCTCTCTCTCTCTCTCTCTCTCTCTCTCTCTCTCTCTCTCTCTCTCAATTAAATTAAATTCATTCAGTCTTTAGTGACTAGGGGAGAGAGCAGGAAATACAGAGACAGAGAGAGGGAGATGAAATGTATTGATTTGTATAGGGTTAGGGTTAGGGTTAGGGTTAGGGTTAGCACCTGGAATAAACAATGGAACAACAATTTCCCCCTGGGGATCAATAAAGTATTTCTGATTCTGATTACCTTTAAGGCTAGTAGCTAAGCTAGTATTTAAGCCCTCTAAATCCTAAGCCCTTAGTGGATGTCATAATGCTTCAGACGACACAACATTTAACGCAAATGAGGGTACGTTTTTCTTTGGGCTTGCAAGAAAGGCCAAGTCTGCTGGCGGTGTGCTGCGCTGCACATGCTACTTATATTTGAGTTTGGTTTTCATTTTCATAAACGGTGACTCAACAATTCCAGGAATCCTTTGGGTTATTTGAATCGCTAGTTCCTGGTAGAGCTTGGCAGTTTGTGCCGCACCTTCAGAAAACCACAGAACGGCCCGTAGTTCACGGAAGGATCTGAATTCATAAATTCAGGACTTTTAATCGATAACTCAACATCTTTTGTACGCCATTTATGAATCGGTTTTTATTATTTCTATTCGCTGACTCCCTCTCTAGGTGAAACACCAACTGGTTCTGGCATCACCTTTGATTGGCTGATAGGGTGACCCGTTCACCTGCTGGTTCAGGCATCCCCTCTGATTGGCTGATAGGGTGACCCGGTCCCCTGCTGATTAGGCTCTAATGTGACACACCTGTCCTCCTCTTATTGAAGCTGAACTGAAGGGGCGTTCACAGGGGAGCCGGCAGCCCTGCAGCCCCACAATGAACCAGGACTGTTGAGGGGCTCAGGGGACCCCGTTGGTTGGTTTGTTTAGACTCCTCGTCCAAAGGATCCCCAATGTCCTCCCTGAGCAGCCCAGACCTGGGCCTTCATCTCACTGGACGCTCTGGATACAAACGCCTGATAATGGTCATGTTGTGAGGTATAGTTTGGCTAACATGATCTTCTATAATTGTAGTTGAGAGATGGTTTAGGAACCAGACAGACTAGCCTCACACAACAAGCCTATTTTTTTAATGCCATTGAGCTTTTTTATAGCACAAAGAATCGTTCTACAATTCTATGCTTCGATTTTCTTATCTCATCTCGTTCGGTATAGGTAGTTCTTCCTGCAAAGTGTTTCACATTCCTACTTACTCACTTTTTAAACGGAGTATGTATACCGGGGGTGATTCCCTAAAACCACGCGGTCAGGGGCTTGTCCAAAGCGTGTGACGTCACTCAGCCGGAGTACAGCACCTTGGAGAGCGACAGCGGAAGACGTCTCCCATTCTGTCTGCTGCGGCTATCCCCGACACCCCAGCCAGAAGCCGTTTCTCAATTCGCGTACTTGTGCGTGCTCGTGTGCTCGTGGACTCGTGAAACGTCATCAGTCGTTGCCCGAGCACTGTTCCAATTCGAAGCACGCATCAAGCGAGTACTGTCGTAAAACCCGGAAGTGTTCTGGATGCGTGCTCGATATCGCCGTTTCACCGAGCATGCATCGGAGGTGGCTCGTGTGTGCTTGCTCCCGCTATAAATCCCAGGATGCATTTCGCACTCGCAGCAGTACGAGGGCGGACAATATGGAGAAGACGCACAAGTTACAACTGTAGCTTAAGTTACTCTTAACTTATATATATATTTATATAATATATAATATATAGGCCTAATATAATAATAATAATATATAAATATATATATGTAATGTCGTGTGTGTATAGCTTATACACATGACAGGACACTCATATCTTTTCAATTGTTATTCAATCGGAATATTTACATACTATTTGAAAATGAAAGAGGCTGGGATTTTGTTTTATATCATTTGTTTATATTGTTCAGTAGTATATGCCTAAATGAGGCCGTAGCACAGTTAACGGACGAGCAGAGGTGGTGACGTCATCGAGTCCGCTGCTGTTCCAATTGCAGGTACGTACTCGCGTGCTCGCAAGTATGTGCTTGAAGTACAGACTTGCCAAGTACGTGCTAGCAAGTCATCGAGTCCGTAGTACGCGTGCTACGAATTGAGAAACGGCCAGAGTCAACTCCGTATACATGTTCCATTAATTTAACCCATTCATGTTATTCATCTACCTGCCTACGCCTACCTGCCTATAATCTTTCACTTATGTCAATTTTTTGTTTTTTCTTGGTGCGTGTTCTTCTTGAAGCTCCGAAGTCGACCAGCGTCAACACACATTAAAATAACAACACGTCAAGAGAAGGTAGAAAGCTTCTCCTCCTCCCTCTCCCCTCGGTGCGGTGGTGGGAACAACCAAAGCGCCACCTGAAGCCGTGTGGTTTGCTTCGGTAGTGCCGGGGAGCCCTGAGGTGGGAGACAGAGAGACGGCAATCTGACCCATGAGCACCACGCGCCAACCCCCTTTACCCTAATGTCTACACAACCGCAGACATTCACCGCCTTCTACCGGCGAACAACCACGTGCCTGCACGTTCTAAACGGCACCCGCTCAAAGAAGCCAACATGAGGTAATGAAGGACGTCATTAACTAATGAGTGGCAGCTGGCTGTAATTCATACCTTAATAATGCGAATGCAAAAAATAAAAAGAGGACAATTTCTCACAGTATTGTGACATATTAATTGGACTATAACTAGTCCCATTATTAATTGGAACATAAATAGTCTGATTAAATGTACTACAAAAGAGTATTATTAGGTGCCCACAAATAACTTTCTGCCCCTCTGTGGTGATACCCGCTTCCGCCACTGGGTGTCGCTCATAACACTAATTTTGGGACTGCTGCTTGTATGCGCCAGAGCACAGGTAGTAGACTTTAGCAGAGACAAGTCAAGAGGGTATTTACACACATGTAATGTGTATGCAAGACAATACTTAACCCAATCCTGGATGAGCTAAAAAGGAGAGCAGAGCTAGGAGAGAGGAGGAAGAGAAGAGAGAGGAAGGAGAGAGGAGAAACTAAGAGGAGACGATGGAGAGGAGAGGAGAGAGACAAAGTCATGGTACTCACAAACAAGGAGACACATGTTACCCATGTTGGGTTGTTGTATGGTGGACATTAAAAATAATTCGACACCTTAGCTTTTTTTCCATTTTTATTGAAACCATAATGTTTTTACATTTGATTGCTTTGTCATTCATGATTCAGACTTATGAACTGCTAGTAATGTTTAGATGATTATGATATACACATTAATCCTCAAACCATGCTCTACGTAACTGCAACAATTAACAATTATATATAATATATTATATATATATAGAAGTAAAACTCATATAGAATATATAGAATATATATAGAAGTAAAACTTAAAAAAACTGGAGAAAACAGACAATGAAGAATATAATGTTATCTAATAATTTACAATGGGTTATATTTTTTAATATTCAGGGTTCACTTCCTTCTGAATCTCTCGTTGTTAAATGCCAGCAGTACAACATGAATGCAGAGCTCTCAGATCTCACATAGTATAGATTCTAATTCAAGAAACATAATCAGTTGTTTGGGTTGTTTTTATTTTATTATCCAAACAAAGGTCCTAGTCTGTTTGATTGACAGGTGAGATGATCAGGGGGGCAGAGTTTGTACCTTCATAATCATAGTTACATGGACAAAGGAATGGATAGAGAGGCTCACTAAAGGTGCAGCCAGTAGCAGAGTAGAGATGAACCCTGGCTTCCACATCATAGAAGGAGACCAGACCCTCATCATAATCAACAAACACCCCCACCTTCTGGAGCTCAGCTCTCAGAGGGACACGGACTGGCGGGAAATCAGTAAATACCAAACCCTTCTTCCCTCCATCCAAGAAAAGAGACCAGTAACCCGTCTCAGGGGTCATTAAGCTCTCACCTTTTCTGTCGATGGACTCTCTGGCCACTCCTATATACCATGCAGTCTTGTCTTTACTCTGGACCTCAAAGTAAAATCTCCCTGAGGAGAAGCTCTGCCTCGTGAGAACATGTATATACTTTGTAAATCTTTGTCTGGGGTTGTCTGGGACTTCCTTCTCTACAACTCCATCACGTACTAGTTTCCCATCTTTAGACAGGATGAGCCTGGGATGAGCTGTATCAGGATCCAGAGTAACATCTACTTCATACTGCTGGACACTCTTCAGTTCACCATCAGGCAGCTTCTTCATCTCCATGCTCAGTGTCTCCTCCAGCTGATCCAGGGATCTCCTCAAGGTCCCTACGTGTGACGGAGGACGGACCTCCACTGTCATCCAGTCCCTGGTGGGTGGAGGATCCGTCAGGGATCTGAAGGCCTGGAGGAAGTGGAAGTGGTCTTCAATGTGTGAGAGCGGCTTCACTTTTGAGCTTTTATTGGTCAGATCTTCTATTTCCTGCTCAAGCTCTTTGATGAGGTCTTCAGCTTGTTTCTCTGTGTCTTTCAGTCTCTCTTTAACCATTTGGTTGAGATCCTCCTGGCACTTTTCAATTTGGTGCATCAGAGCAGTGAGGACCTGCACACTTCCCGCTATCTCTCTTGCTGCGTCTGCTTTGCTGCGTTTGACTGTGTCTTTAATCTCCTTAATCTTTTGTTTTCTCTCATGGATCATCTGCTGAACTTCAGCCTCCATCTTCCCCAGCTGGGCCAGCTTCACTTCATATTCCTCCTTTAGAGGTACAGCATGATGGAACCTGTGGTCTGTCTCTGTGCAGATCTGACACACACAAACCTGGTCAATCAAGCAATAGAGCTCCAGTAGTTGATTGTGTTTCTTGCACATTATTTCTTCCAGACGGTCCATAGGCTCGACCAGCCGATGTTTCTTCAGGCCTGCGACTCTCTGATGTGGCTCCAGGTGGGTTTGGCAGTAAGAGATAAGACACACTAGGCAGGACTTCACGGCCTTCAGCTGGGTCCCAGTACAGACGTCACAGGGAACTTCTGCTGGTTCAACACATGGCTGCACTTTTACTGGTACGGATGTTCTACACTGAGCGGCCATCTCTGATAAAAGGGTATTGACCTGTAGATAAGGTCTAGTTTGGAACAGATGGTTGCAAATAGGACAATTGTAGTTTTGTTTTTTATCCCAGAACTTTGTAATACAGGTTCTGCAGAAGTTGTGTCCACATCGTGTAGAAACTGGGTTTCTGAACACATCCAGACAGATGGAACATAAAAGGTTATCTTCAGTACAGGATTTTTTAGCAGAGGCCATTCCTAGACACAGATGAAAAGGTTTATGTATCAAGCATTTTCAATACGTTAAATTCTATAACGGGTAGCAAGGTGTTAACTTATCTCGAAGTTGTGCTGTTATTCTCACCTTGCTGTGGTTTCTGTCTTTCAGACTATTTGTTAAAATTTTTTTATTTATTTTCCTCCTGAAAGAGAGGACTGCTTCCACTTCGGGTAGCTTTGGTTCCTATGAATGTTAGATTCAGTTTCCTGATCAAGACATCCTCTACTCTCCTCCCCTAACACCTGACTCCTCCCCTAACACCTGCCTCCTCCCCTAACACCTGCCTCCTCCCCTAACACCTGACTCCGCCCACACAGACACACAATTCACTGATTGGGTTTGGCCACATTAATTTACGTTGTAGGCTACTCCAAATGCATTGAAGTGTGTGCAAATATGTTCAATTTTTTAAAGACAAAACACAGACCAAGAGCTGTTTTAACCAGAGACATTGTGGTGATTTAATGGTGATATGCCACTGTAACTGGGATTAAGAGTAATACAAAAACAATTGACTTGAATTAACTTTCCCCGAGGCTGGTATTTTCTACAGTCCTCATAAAAACATTATATAATAACAAAATTTATATAACAATATAACCCCCTAATTATTGTTTAATTACTGTAAATAAAGCCGTTATTGGATATGAGTAACGATGCTAATAACCAAGGCATCATTGGGGCCTTGTAAAGGGGCAATACCACAAGAACAGGTATTCCGTCTTTATTACTCTGAATTAGTATAGTCTATTCTTATGGAATACAACCCAAACCTACAAGTGGTAATGTTATCCATATTAACTATTAATTAAGTCTTAAATCAAAATATGTTCCCTATTCTAAAGTGGGGTATTGTTCATGTGTAACTCACAAATACTTTGACCCTTATTAACAAACATGTTCACTATTCTAAAGCTGCAATCTCTTCGCATTTAGTTAAGTCATTACAGCATACAACTAGTAGTTAGAATCCAGGTTCATTTGTTTTGAATTGCAAACAGTAAAGCCATACAGAAAAGACTCAAAATGGCATTCAGGTTACTGCACTGAACCAAAACCACGTATAAAGACAAAAACAGGTCCCCAGGTCAATTATTTAATTTCAGGCATTACATAACTATAGGCTTGTGTATCAATGCCAGTTACAGCACAGAGGTGCTTACCAAGCAATAAATCAGCAAACCAAAAAAGATAGAAAAATATGACCGAAATTTGTTTCAGACCAGATATTTTTTTCGTATGTCATGGAATAGCATTCCCAGTGGTCGACTCAATAACATCTAATTAATCTTTCAGGATATATTGTGTATGGTTTCCTCATAGTCTCCACATAGTTGATTTGCACATTCCCCAAAGTCGCTCAGGGTTTTGTGTGTGCACCTGTAATTGGATCAACAAAACATTCTCTACGGTTAACAGTTAGATGAGTCATGAGTGTAGCCTTCATCATGAAGACGGCGGTATGATATACATCTATCTGAAATGTTGGAGCTTCCTTGACAAATGTGCATATTTATGATGGGGAGGGGATGACTGGCTGATTGGTGAGACACTATCTTCCTGTCCTTCTTGATGACCAACATTCCAAACACCCGGAACTCCAGAGACTTGCCCGTCCTCTGTACTGAAATTCCCCTAACCAGTCATCATTATTGTCATGTCATGAATGTGTAATGAAGTACTGAAACAACAACACATGATGACCTTAGTAAAAAAGAGAATGTTGCTGTAATCATAGTATAAAAGATTAGGGAATGAATCAAGGCACAACATTTCAGGTGTTTTCTCAAGAATGTATCTTTAGGAAGAGCAGCACAGGAGTAATATCATGTCATTTCTTAAAATGAGCCTTACTCTCCCCCATCATAATGATAACAAGATCTAATGAAATAATAATATGATAGGCTACACTACAGATTGACACAATATCTTTTAAACATATTTAGGGCATCTAGTGGCATGTTTACATCTGGATTCAGTATTCCAAAAGGCCTTGTTCATTAACCACCTGTTAAACCTCATGGCTTCTTTGGGGCACTCTCTAAACTGTATTCGGCTTAAGCACTAATGCTGAGACACCATGATGTATTCCAGGCTAAACAATGCACACCAACATGACGACCAGTCCGGTTTCACATTTCCTGTTAGAAGCGAGAATACGTGGGTGGTTTTAGTTTAGTGAGAGGGTGAGTTCGGGCTCCACTTGCCATTTTGACCTAATGTAATATATATATTTTACAATGATTGCCGTAGCCATCAAGATCTGTGCTAGCAGTGCAAATATGCTAGCCGCTATGTAAACAGCACTCGGTGGGCCACTAGTTGCCTCGCCTTAATTAGGTGAGTGCTGCATGCAGCGCTCAACTGTTGTTCTACGCACATTTTATTCTTTCTTTCTTGATTATTCTCTGCAAACTTTGGGACCTATCTCCTAGCTTGGAATCACATTTAGGACAATACAGTTACAGTAATAAAGTAACTTGCAGTCAGGTTATGAAGTGAAACCAAACACGCTGTTGAAGATGGCCCACTCTCGGAATGTAAAAAATGCATTCTGGCTGACTGCAGGGAAACGGTAGATTCCCTCTGAGGGGCGGGGCTTGATTGCAGATCAGGTTTTCACCGTCTCTGGGGTGGAGCCAGAACATTTGATTGACGTTACCTGATAACCCGAAACTGCCAGCATCAGTTAATGCGTGCAGTAGTGTGTGTTTAGTAGAGGGTCATTTGAGGGCATATTTACATACTTTTTAAAATGTTAGGCATTTTAATTGAGATATGGACCAGGATGAATCAACAACACTACTATGTAACCCACCTTTCATCACCTTTCATCAAACAAACAACAAAAAACAAGGGAATACTTTTTGTGTTTGGTGGCTATGATTTCATCATATAAGGTTCTTTATTTTCCTGTTATACACACAAACACAGGACACGCACACACACAAACAGGGGTCACCATACCTCAGTATGAAACCAATGTCTGTCAGTCAGTCAGTCAGTCAGTCAGTCAGTCAGTCAGTCAGTCAGTCAGTCAGTCAGTCAGTCAGTCAGTCAGTCAGTCAGTCAGTCAGTCTCTCTCTCTCTCTCTCTCTCTCTCTCTCTCTCTCTCTCTCTCTCTCTCTCTCTCTCTCTCTCTCTCTCTCTCTCTCTCTCTCTCTCTCTCTCTCTCTCTCTCTCTCTCTCTCTCTCTCTCTCTCAATTAAATTCATTCAGTCTTTAGTGACTAGGGGAGAGATCAGGAAATACAGAGACAGAGAGAGGGAGATGAAATGTATTGATTTGTATGGAGCACCTGGAATAAACAATGGAACAACAATTTCCCCCTGGGATCAATAAAGTATTTCTGATTCTGATGACCTTTAAGGCTAGTAGCTAAGCTAGTATTTAAGCCCTCTAAATCCTAAACCCTTAGTGGATGTCATAATGCTTCAGACGACACAACATTTAACGCAAATGAGGGTACGTTTTTCTTTGGGCTTGCAAGAAAGGCCAAGTCTGCTGGCGGTGTGCTGCGCTGCACATGCTACTTATATTTGAGTTTGGTTTTCATTTTAATAAACGGTGACTCAACAATTCCAGGAATCCTTTGGGTTATTTGAATCGCTAGTTCCTGGTGGAGCTTGGCAGTTGGTGCCGCACCTTCAGAAAACCACAGAACGGCCCGTAGTTCACGGAAGGATCTGAATTCATAAATCCAGGACTTTTAATCGATAACTCAACATCTTTTGTATGCCATTTATGAATCGGTTTGCATTATTTCTATTTGCTGACTCCCTCTCTAGGTGAAACACCTGCTGGTTCAGGCACCACCTCTGACTGGCTGATAGGGTGACCCGTTCACGTGCTGGTTCAGGCATCACCTCTGATTGGCTGATAGGGTGACCCGGTCACCTGCTGGTTAAGGCATCACCTCTGATTGACTGATAGGGTGACCCGGTCCCCTGCTGATTAGGCTCTGATGTGACACACCTGTCCTCCTATTGAAGCTGAACTGAAGGGGCGTTCACAGGGGAGCCGGCAGCCCTGCAGCCCCTCAATGAACCAGGACTGTTGAGGGGCTCAGGGGACCCGCTTGGTTGGTTTGTTTAGACTCCTCGTCCGCGAAGGATCCCCAATGTCCTCCCTGAGCAGCCCAGACCTGGGCCTTCATCTTCATCAGGATACAAACCCCTGATAATGGTCACTTTGTGAGGTATAGTTTGGCTAACATGATCTTCTATAATTGTAGGTGAGAGATGGTTTAGGAACCAGACGGACTAGCCTCACACAACGAGCCTATTTTTTTAATGCCATTGAGCTTTTTTATCGCACAAAGAATCATTCTACAATTCTATGCTTCGATTTTTTTCGATCATCTTGGTCGGTATAGGTAGTTCTTCCTGCAAAGTGTTTCACATTCCTACTTACTTACTTTTTAAACGGAGTATGTATAGCGGGGGTGATTCCCTAAAACCACGCGGTCAGGGGCTTGCCCAAAGCGTGTGACGTCACTCAGCCGGAGTTCACCACCTTGGAGAGCGACAGCGGAAGACGTCTCCCACTCTGTCTGCTGCGGCTATCCCCGACACCCCAGCCAGAGTCAACACCGTATACATGTTCCATTAATTTAACCCATTCATGTTATTCATCTACCTGCCTAACTGCCTATAATCTTTCACTTACGTCAATTTTTATTTTTTTCTTGGTGCGTGTTCTTCTTGAAGCTCCGAATTCGACCAGCGTCGCCACACATTGAAATAACAACTCGTCAAGAGAAGGCAGAAAGCTTCTCCTCCTCCCTCTCCCCTCGGTGCGGTGGTGGGAACAACCAAAGCGCCACGTGAAGCCGTGTGGTTTGCTTCGGTAGTGCCGGGGAGCCCTGAGGTGGGAGACAGAGAGACGGCAATCTGACCCATGAGCACCACGCGCCAACCCCCTTTACCCTGAAGTCTACACAACCGCAGACATTCACCGCCTTCTACCGGCGAACAACCACGTGACTGCACGTTCTAAACGGCACCTGCTCAAAGAAGCCAACATGAAGTAATGAAGGACGTCATTAACTAATGAGTGGCAGCTGGCTGTAATTCATACCTTAATAATGCGATATAATGCAAAAAATAAAAAGAGGACAATTTCTCACAGTATTGTGACATATTAATTGGACTATAAATAGTCCCATTATTAATTGGAACATAAATAGTCTGATTAAATGTACTACAAGAGTATTATTAGGCGCCCACAAATAACTTTCCGCCCCTCTGTGTTGATACCCGCTCCCGCCACTGGGTGTCGCTCATAACACTAATTTTGGGACTGCTGCTTGTATGCGCCAGAGCACAGGTAGTAGACTATAGCAGAGACAAGTCAAGAGGGTATTTACACACATGTAATGTGTATGCAAGACAATACTTAACCCAATCCTGGATGAGCTAAAAAAGGAGAGCAGAGGTAGGAGAGAGGAGGAAGAGAAGAGAGAGGAAGGAGAGAGGAGAAACTAAGAGGAGACAATGGAGAGGAGAGGAGAGAGACAAAGTCATGGTACTCACAAACAAGGAGACACATGTTACCCATGTTGGGTTGATGTATGGTGGACATTAAAAATAATTAGACACCTTAGCTTTTTTTCCATTTTTATTGAAACCATAATGTTTTTACATTTGATTGCTTTGTCATTCATGATTCAGACTTATGAACTGCTAGTAATGTTTAGATGATTATGATATACACATTAATCCTCAAACCATGCTCTACGTAACTGCAACAATTAACAATTGTATAGAAGTAAAACTTAAAAAAACTGGAGAAAACAGACAATGAAGACTATAATGTTATCTAATAATTTACAATGGGTTATATTTTATAATATTCAGGGTTCACTTCCTTCTGAATCTCTCGTTGTTAAATGCCAGCAGTACAACATGAATGCAGAGCTCTCAGATCTCACATAGTATAGATTCTAATTCAAGAAACATCATCAGTTGTTTGGGTTGTTTTTATTTTATTATCAAAACAAAGGTCCTAGTCTGTTTGATTGACCCGTGAGATGATCAGGGGGGCAGAGTTTGTACCTTCATAATCACAGTAACATGGACAGAGGAATGGATAGAGAGGCTCACTAAAGGTGCAGCCAGTAGCAGAGTAGAGATGAACCCTGGCTTCCACATCATAGAAGGAGACCAGACCCTCATCATAATCAACAAACACCCCCACCTTCTGGATCTCAGCTCTCAGAGGGACACAGACAGGCGGGAAAGCAGTAAATACCAAACCCTCCTTCCATCCATCCAAGAAAAGAGACCAGTAACCTGTCTCAGGGGTCATTAAGCTCTCACCTTTTCTGTCGATGGACTCTCTGGCCACTCCTACATACCATGCAGTCTTGTCTTTACTCTGGACCTCAAAGTAAAATCTCCCTGAGGAGAAGCTCTGCCTCGTGAGAACATGTATATACTTTGTAAATCTCTTAGGGTTGCCTGGGACTTCCTTCCCTACAACTCCATCACGTACTAGTTTCCCATCTTTAGACAGGATGAGCCTGGGATGGGCTGTATCAGGATCCAGAGTAACATCTACTTCATACTGCTGGACACTCTTCAGTTCACCATCAGGCAGCTTCTTCATCTCCATGTTCAGTGTCTCCTCCAGCTGATCCAGGGATCTCCTCAAGGTCCCTACGTATGACGGAGGACGGACCTCCACCGTCGTCCAGTCCCTGGTGGGTGGAGGATCCTTCAGGGATCTGAAGGCCTGGAGGAAGTGGAAGTGGTCTTCAGTGTGTGAGAGCGGCTTCACTTTTGAGCTTCTATTGGTCAGATCTTCTATTTCCTGCTCAAGCTCTTTGATGAGGTCTTCAGCTTGTTTCTCTGTGTCTTTCAGTCTCTCTTTAACCATTTGGTTGAGATCCTCCTGGCACTTTTCAATTTGGTGCATCAGAGCAGTGAGGACCTGTACACCATCAGCTATCTCTCTGTCTGCGTCTGCTTTGCTGCGTTTGACTGTGTCTTTAATCTCCTCAATCTTTTGTTTTCTCTCCTGGACCATCTGCTGAACTTCAGCCTCCATCTTCCCCAGCTTGGCCATCTTCACTTCATATTCCACCTTTAGAGGTATAGCATGATGGAACCTGTGGTCTGTCTCTGTGCAGATCTGACACACACAAAACTGGTCATTCATGCAAAAGAGCTCCAGTAGTTGATTGTGTTTCTTACACATTCTGTCTTCCAGACGGTCCATAGGCTCGACCAGCCGATGTTTCTTCAGGCCTGCGACTCTCTGATGTGGCTCAAGGTGGGTTTGGCAGTAAGAGATAAGACACACTAGACAGGACTTCACGGCCTTCAGCTGGGTCCCAGTACAGACGTCACATGGAACTTCTGCTGGTTCAACACATGGCTGCACTTTTACTTGTACGGATGTTCTACACTGAGCGGCCATCTCTGATAAGAGGGTATTGACCTGTAGATCAGGTCTAGTTTGGAACAGATGGTTGCAAGTAGGACAATTGTAGTTTTGTTTTTTATCCCAGAACTTTGTAATACAGGTTCTGCAGAAGTTGTGTCCACATCGTGTAGAAACTGGGTTTCTGAACACATCCAGACAGATGGAACATAAAAGGTTATCTTCAGTACAGGATGTTTTAGCAGAGGCCATTCCTAGACACAGATGACAAGGTTTATGTATCAAGCATTTTCAATACGTTAAATTCTATAACGGGTAGCAAGGTGTTAACTTATCTCGAAGTTGTGCTGTTATTCTCACCTTGCTGTGGTTTCTGTCTTTCAGACTATAAAAATTGATTTATTTTCCTCCTGAAAGAGAGAACTGCTTCCACTTCGGGTAGCTTTGGTTCCTATGAATGTTAGATTTAGTTTCCTGATCAAGACATCCTCTACTCTCCTCCCCTAACACCTGACTCCTCCCCTAACACCTGACTCCTCCCCTAACACCTGCCTCCTCCCCTAACACCTGGCTCCGCCCCCACAGACACACAATTCCCTGGTTGGGTTTGGCCACATTAATTTATGTTGTAGGCTACTCCAAATGCATTGAAGTGTGTGCAAATATGTTCAATTTTTTAAAGAAAAAACACAGACCAAGAGCTGTTTTAACCAGAGACATTGTGGTGATTTAATGGTGATATGCCACTGTAACTGGGATTAAGAGTAATACAAAAACAATTGACTTGAATTAACTTTCCCCGAGGCTGGTATTTTCTACAGTCCTCATAAAAACATTATATAATAATAATAATAATAATAGTTATATAGCAATATAACCTCCAAATTATTGTTTAATTACTGTAAATAAAGCCGTTATTGGATATGAGTAACGATGCTAATAACCAAGGCATCATTGGGGCCTTGTAAAGGGGCAATACCACAAGAACAGGTATTCCGTCTTTATTACTCTGAATTAGTATAGTCTATACTTATGGAATACAACCCAAACCTACAAGTGGTAATATTATCCATATTAACTATTAATTAAGTCTTAAATCAAAATATGTTCCCTATTCTAAAGTGGGGTATTGTTCATGTGTAACTCACAAATACTTTGACACTTATTAACAAACATGTTCACTATTCTAAAGCTGCAATCTCTTCGCATTTAGTTAAGTCATTACAGCATACAACTAGTAGTTAGAATCCAGGTTCATTTGTTTTGAATTGCAAACAGTAAAGCCATACAGAAAAGACTCAAAATGGCATTCAGGTTACTGCACTGAACCAAAACAACGTATGACGACAAAACCAGGTCCCCAGGTCAATTATTTAATTTCAGGCATTACATAACAATAGGCTTGTGTATCAATGCCAGTTACAGCACAGAAGAGCTTACAATGCAATAAATCAGCAAACAAAAAAAGATAGAAAAATAAGACCGAAATTTGTTTCAGACCGGATATTTTTATCATATGTCATGGAAAAGCATTCCCAGTGGTCCACTCAATAACATCTAAGTGATCTTTCAGGATATATTGTGTACGGTTTCCCCTTAGTCTCCACAAAGTTGATTTGCACATTCCCCAAAGTCGCTCAGGGTTTTGTGTGTGCACCTGTAATTGGATCAACAAAACATTCTCTACGGTTAACAGTAAGATGAGTCATGAGTGTAGCCTTCATCATGAAGACGGCGGTATGATATACATCTATCTGAAATGTTGGAGCTTCCTTGACAAATGTGCATATTTATGATGGGGAGGGGATGACTGGCTGAGCGGTGAGACACTATCTTCCTGTCCTTCTTGATGCCCAACATTCCAAACACCCGGAACTCCAGAGACTTGCCCGTCCTCTGTACTGAAATTCCCCTAACCAGTCATCATTATTGTTATGTCATGAATGTGTAATGAAGTACTGAAACAACAACACCAATGACGACCTCAATAAAAAAGAGAATGTTGCTGTAATCATAGTATAAAAGATCAGGGAATGAATCAAGGCTCAACATATCAAGTGTTTTCTCAAGAATGTATCTTAAGGAAGAGCAGCACAGGAAAAATGTGTCATTTCTTAAAATGAGCCTTACTCTCCCCCATCATAATGATAACTAGATCTAATGAAATAATAATATGATAGGCTACACTACAGATTGACACAATGTCTTTACAACATATTTAGGGCATCTAGTGGCATGTTTACATCTGGATTCAGTGTTCCAAAAGGCCTTGTTCATTAACCACCTGTTAAACCTCATGGCTTCTTTGGGGCACTCTCTAAACTGTATTCGGCTTAAGCACTCATGCTGAGACACCATGATGTATTCCAGGCTAAACAATGCACACCAACATGACGACCAGTCCGGTTTCACATTTCCTGTTAGAAGCAAGAATACGTGGGTGGTTTTAGTTTAGTGAGAGGGTGAGTTCGGGCTCCACTTGCCATTTTGACCTAATGTAATATATATATTTTACAATGATTGCCGTAGCCGTCAAGATCTGTGCTAGCGGTGCAAATGTGCTATCCGCTATGTAAACAGCACTCGGTGGGCCACTAGTTGCCTCGCCTTAATTAGGTGAGTGCTGCATGCAGCGCTCAACTATTGTTCTACGTAAGTTTTATTATTTTTTTCTTGATTATTCTCTGCAAACTTTGGGACCTATCTCCTTCCTCAATTTTTCACCTTGAAATTCCATTCAAATTGTTAAATATTCAGAATAGTTTGGAATCGCGCGCTTCATTTCAGATTTTTTTAATATTCGACACTTTTTAAGTGTATTTAAGATGCATAAAATATTATCTTTCTTTAACATTGGAGTCAATGGGAGGCCTCTGGTACTGCAACTGTTTAATTTTCATTCAACCATTAAACAAATGTACATACTTGAATCTTCAATAATAACCTAACGGAATTTCGATATAATTTAAACTTTTTAGTTTTAATTTCATACCGGCTTCATTTTCAGTTGGTCTCATGTATTTACGTTGACTCTAGAGCTTGAGGACGTTCAGCAGTGTTTCCAGATTGGGTGTTTTTTCCCACTGGTTTTGGCTGCTTTTGGAGGAGGTTCAGGCAGTGTTGCCAGATTGGGTGTTTTTCCCGCTCTATTGTGCTACTTTTAATCACACACCGGCTCGCTATTCTCTTAAAGGCACACACACCCACAACCACACACGTGCACACACACACGCACACACACACACGCACACACGCACACACACACACACACACGCACACGCACACGCACACAAACACTCTAACACACTCTCACACACAATAACATAATTCACCACACCACTGCTATCTATCCTCGTTCAAAAAATGCGGAATTCCAACTATGACAATCCAGTGATCGACATGACTATCCACCAGTCTATGTTTACTAGCCGCCTGCTATCTTAATGCATTGCAAGCACCTCTGTGTTGTAACTGGCAATGATGCACAAGCCTATAGTTATGTAAAAAAAAAAAAAAAGGAGAGAATAAGAATCCTATTTTAGACAATAGGGTTGCAGTAATAAAGTAACTTGCAGTCAAGTTGTGAAGGAAAACCAAACATTCTGTTGGAGCTGGTCCCAACCCACTAACAGAATAAAGAAAATGCATTCTGGCTGACGTCTGGTAGACAGTAGCCCTCCATTGAGGGGCAGGGCTTGAATGCAGATCAGGTTTTCACCGTCTCTGGGATGGTGCCAGAACATTTGATTGACGTTGCCTGATAACCCGAAACTGCCAGTATCAGTTAAAGCGTGCAGTAGCATGGGTTTAGTAGAGGGTCATTTGAGGGCATGTTTACATACGTTATTAAAATGTTAGGCATTTAAACTGAGATTTGGACCAGGATCAATCCACAACACTACTATGTAAACCACTACATCACCTTTCATCAAACAAGCAACAAAAAACAAGGACAAACTTTTTGTGTTTGGTGGCTATGATTTCATCATATAAGGTTCTTTATTTCCCTTTTATTTACACGAACACAGGACACGCACACACACAAACAGGGGTCACCATACCAACAACTCAGCATGAAACCAAAGTCAGTCTCTCTCTCTCTCTCTCTCTCTCAATTAAATTAAATTCAAAAAAGCTTTATTGGCCTGAGGAATATAAATTTGCCAAAGCTGGTGAACAATAAAATAAACAGTGTATTAAAATAAAAAGGTAGGGTATATGTTATAATAATAATAAGTATGAACCGTTAAATACCGTAAAATATCTTTACATATCAAATGATATACTATAAAATTACTTAAAAAGTTAAAATGTGCGATATTATAAAAATTACAAAAATTCCAGTATCTTGTATACACAGATAAGTTAAAGATACACAAGATACTCTCTCTCTCTCTCTCTCTCTCGCCCTCTAAACCCTAAGCCCTTAGTGGACGTTATAACGCTTCAGACGACACAACATTTAACTAAAACAAGGGTTAGATGGGTAGCAAGGAGTGGATTTCCCTTGGGTGCCGCTCCTCCCAACGTTTTATTTTCTCCGCTTTGAGCTCGCAAGAAAGGCCAAGTCTGCTGGCGGTGTGCTGCGCTGCACATGCTACTTATATTTGAGTTTGGTTAAACGCTGACTCAACAATTCCAGGAATCCTTTGGGTGATTTGAATCGCTAGTACCTGGTGGAGCTTGGCAGTTGGTGCCGCACCTTCAGAAAACCACAGAACGGCCCGTAGTTCACTGAAGGATCTGCATTCATAAATTCAGGACTTTTAATCGATAATTCAACATCTTTTGTGCACCATTTATAGATCGGTTTGCATTATTTCTATTCGCTGACTCCCTCTCTAGGTGAAACACCTGCTGGTTCAGGCACCACCTCTGATTAGCTGATAGGTGGACCTGGTCCCCTGCTGGTTCAGGCACCACCTCTGATTGGCTGATAGGGTGACCCGGTCCCCTGCTGATTAGGCTCTGATGCAACACACCTGTCCTCCTCTTATTGAAGCTGAACTGAAGGGGCGTTCACAGGGGAGCCGGCAGCCCTGCAGCCCCTCAATGAGCCAGGACTGTTGAGGGGCTCAGGGGACCCGCTTGGTTGGTTTGTTTAGACTCCTCGTCCGAAGGATCCCCAATGTCCTCCCTGAGCAGCCCAGACCTGGGCCTTCATCTCACTGGACGCTCTGGGTACAAACGCCTGATAATGGTCATGTTGTGAGGTATAGTTTGGCTAACATGATCTTCTATAATTGTAGGTGAGAGATTGTTTAGGAACCAGACGGACTAGCCTCACACAACGAGCCTATTTTTTAATGCCATTGAGCTTTTTTATAGCACAAAGAATCGTTCTACAATTCTATGCTTCGATTTTCTTATCTCATCTTGGTCGGTATAGGTAGTTCTTCCTGCAAAGTGTTTCACATTCCTACTTACTCACTTTTTAAACGGAGTATGTATACCGGGGGTGATTCCCTAAAACCACGCGGTTAGGGGCTTGTCCAAAGCTTGTGACGTCATATCTCAGCCGGAGTTCAGCACCTTGGAGAGCGACAGCGGAAGACTTCTCCCATTCTGTCTGCTGCGGCTATCCCCGACACCCCAGCCAGAGTCAACACCATATACATGTTCTATTGATTTAACACATTCATGTTATTCATCTACCTGCCTACCTGCCTATAATCTTTCACTTATGTCCATTTTTTGTTTTTTCTTGCCGCGTGTTCTTCTTGAAGCTCCGAAGTCGACCAGCGTCACCGCACACTTTAAAATAACATAACAAGTCAACAGTGTTGTATAGTAGCGAAGTAGAAATACTTCGTTACTGTACTTAAGTAGTTTTTTTGGATATTTGTACTTTACTTTACTACTTATATTTCTCTGTACTTTTACTTTTACTTCGCTACATTTTGCGAAGAAAACTGATACTTTTACTCCGCTACATTTCCCTTGAAACCTTCGTTACTCGTTACAAAATCAACTCATCTTTAGAAAAAAAAAAAAGAATCATGAGAGATATGAGAATAACGTCGGGGACTGTGGTAGAACACAGACTGCGAGCCTGTTTGGCGAATCAGCTGTCCCAGCGCACGTTCGCAAAGCCCCCTTGCTTAGTTACTGTTGCTACGTCGATCAAAACTCCTACGACTGTCAACACACAAATGCATGGCTAGGACGAGGGCAAGGGCTATCAAAATTCTACTATTTGTATCAGGCTGGTTTGTACACGCAGTATTACAACACTATCTTATACACTTCAATACGCTGTATATGTGCCATTTTTGCTACAAAGCTAATTTAAATACCCTTTTTGGGCAGGGACTTAAGTTTTTCCGAAATCCGCGATCCTGGATGACACCAAAATCAATATTAAGTAACGTGTACCAGCGCTTGCGGGATAATAGGTCGGGCTACGATATCTGTCAGTGTCAGTGATTTTTTTTTGGAGTAACTCCGCGACAGCATCCAGATCATGACAAAATGGACTGCAATATGCAGTGGAAGTTTTGCCTATTGTGTTTGTGTTAGTTGAAATAAACTCCATTATTCTCAAAATTCTGACACTTTGCTTTTTTATTAACAGCAGTTATTTGTACTTTTACTTTAAGTATTAAGTACATTTAATATCAGAAAAGTACTTTTGATACTTAAGTACAGTAAAGATCAGATACTTTAATACTTTTACTTAAGTACTATTCTAAAAGGTGACTTTTACTTTTACTTAAGTAATTTTCCAGTAAGGTATCTGTAATTTTACTTAAGTATGGCTTTTGAGTACTTTATACACCACTGCACGTCAAGAGAAGGTAGAAAGCTTCTCCTCCTCCCTCTCCCCTCGGTGTGGGAGGAGCGCCACGTGAAGCCGTGAGGTTTGCTTCGGTAGTGCCGGGGAACCCTGAGGTGAGAGACAGAGAGACGGCAATCTGACCCATGAGCACAACGCGCCAACCCCTTTACCCAAAAGTCTACACAACCGCAGACATTCACCGCCTTCTACCGGCGAACAACCGCTTGACTGCACGTTCTAAACGGCACCTGCTCAAAGAAGCCCACATGAGGTAATGAAGGACGTCATTAACTAATGAGTGGCAGCTGGCTGTAATTCGTACCTTAATAATGCGATATAATGCAAAAAATAAAAAGAGGACAATTTCTCACAGTATTGTGACATATTAATTGGACTATAAATATTCCCATTATTAATTGGAACATAAATAGTCTGATTAAATGTACTACAAAAGAGTATTATTAGGCGCCCACAAATAACTTTCCGCCCCTCTGTGGTGATACCCGCTTCCGCCACTGGGTGTCGCTCATAACACTAATTTTGGGACTGCTGCTTGTATGCGCCAGAGCACAGGTAGTAGACTTTAGCAGAGACAAGTCAAGAGGGTATTTACACACATGTAATGTGTATGCAAGACAATACTTAAACCAATCCTGGATGAGCTAAAAAGGAGAGCAGAGGTAGGAGAGAGGAGGAAGAGAAGAGAGAGGAAGGAGAGAGGAGAAACTAAGAGGAGACGATGGAGAGGAGAGGAGAGGAGAGGAGAGAGACAAAGTCATGGTACTCACAAACAAGGAGACACATGTTACCCATGTTGGGTTGATGTATGGTGGACATTAAAAATAATTCGACACCTTAGCTTTTTTTCCATTTTTATTGAAACCATAATGTTTTTACATTTGATTGCTTTGTCATTCATGATTCAGACTTATGAACTGCTAGTAATGTTTAAATGATTATGATATACACATTAATCCTCAAACCATGCTCTACGTAACTGCAACAATTAACAATTATATATATTATATTATATATACATAGAAGTAAAACTCATATAGAATATATAAAATATATATAGAAGTAAAACTTAAAAAAACTGGAGAAAACAGACAATGAAGAATATAATGTTATCTAATAATTTACAATGGGTTATATTTTATAATATTCAGGGTTCACTTCCTTCTGAATCTCTCGTTGTTAAATGCCAGCAGTGCAACATGAATGCAGAGCTCTCAGATCTCACATAGTATAGATTCTAATTCAAGAAACATCATTAGTTGTTTTGGTTGCTTGATTATCAAACAAAGGTCCTAGTCTGTTTGATTGACAGGTGAGATGATCAGGGGGGCAGAGTTTGTACCTTCATAATCATAGTTACATGGACAGAGGAATGGATAGAGAGGGTCACTAAAGGTGCATCCAGTAGCAGAGTAGATATGAACCCTGGCTTCCACATCGTAAAAGGAGACCAGACCCTCATCATAATCAACAAACACCCCCACCTTCTGGAGCTCAGCTTTCAGAGGGAGATGGACAGGCGGGAAATCAGTAAATACCAAACCCTTCTTCCATCCATCCAAGAAAAGAGACCAGTAACCCGTCTCAGGGGTCATTAAGCTCTCGTCTTTTCTGTCGATGGACTCTCTGGCCACTCCTATATACCATGCAGTCTTGTCTTTACTCTGGACCTCAAAGTAAAATCTCCCTGAGGAGAAGCTCTGCCTTGTGAGAACATGTATATACTCTGTAAATCTCTTAGGGTTGTCTGGGACTTCCTGCCCTACACCTCCATCACGTACTTGTCTCCCATATTTAGACAGGATGAGCCTGGGATGAGCTGTATCAGGATCCAGAGTCACATCTACTTCATACTGCTGGACACTCTTCAGTTCACCATCAGGCAGCTTCTTCATCTCCATGTTCAGTGTCTCCTCCAGCTGATCCAGGGATCTCCTCAAAGTCCCTACGTATGACGGAGGACGGACCTCCACCGTCGTCCAGTCCCTGGTGGGTGGAGGATTCTTCGGGGATCTGAAGGTCTGGAGGAAGTGGAGGTGGTCTTCAGTATGTGAGAGCTGCTTCACTTCTGAGCTTCTATTGGTCAGATCTTCTATTTCCTGCTCCAGCTCTTTGATGAGGTCTTCAGCTTGTTTCTCTGTGTCTTTCAGTCTCTCTTTAACCATTTGGTTGAGATCCTCCTGGCACTTTTCAATGTGGCGCATCAGAGCAGTGAGGACCTGCACACTTCCCGCTATCTCTCTTTCTGCGTCTGCTTTGCTGCATTTAACTGTGTCTTTAATCTCCTTAATCTTTTGTTTTCTCTCATGGATCATCTGCTGAACTTCAGCCTCCATCTTCCCCAGCTGGGCCAGCTTCACCTCATATTCCTCCTTTAGAGGTACAGCATGATGGAATCTGTGGTCTGCCTCTGTGCAGATCTGACACACACAAACCTGGTCAATCAAGCAATAGAGCTCCAGTAGTTGATTGTGTTTCTTGCACATTATTTCTTCCAGACGGTCCATAGGCTCGACCAGCCGATGTTTCTTCAGGCCTGCGACTCTCTGATGTGGCTCCAGGTGGGTTTGGCAGTAAGAGATAAGACACACTAGGCAGGACTTCACGGCCTTCAGCTGGGTCCCAGTACAGACATCACATGGAACTTCTGCTGGTTCAACACATGGCTGCACTTTTACTCGTACGGATGTTCTACACTGAGCGGCCATCTCTGATAAAAGGGTATTGACCTGTAGATAAGGTCTAGTTTGGAACAGATGGTTGCAAATAGGACAATTGTACTTTTGTTTTTTATCCCAGAACTTTGTAATACAGGTTCTGCAGAAGTTGTGTCCACATCGTGTAGAAACTGGGTTTCTGAAAACATCCAGACAGATGGAACATAAAAGGTTATCTTCAGTACAGGATGTTTTAGCAGAGGCCATTCCTAGACACAGATGAAAAGGTTTATGTATCAAGCATTTTCAATACGTTAAATTCTATAACGGGTAGCAAGGTGTTAACTTACCTCGAAGTTGTGCTGTTATTCTCACCTTGCTGTGGTTTCTGTCTTTCCGACTATTTGTTAAAAAAAAATGATTTATTTTCCTCCTGAAAGAGAGGACTGCTTCCACTTCGGGTAGCTTTGGTTCCTATGAATGTTAGATTCAGTTTCTTGATCAAGACGTCCTCTGCTCTCCTCCCCTAACACCTGACTCCTCCCCTAACACCTGACTCCTCCCCTAACACCTGCCTCCTCCCCTAACACCTGGCTCCGCCCACACAGACACACAATTCACTGATTGGGTTTGGCCACATTAATTTATGTTGTAGGCTACTCCAAATGCAATGAAGTGTGTGCAAATATGTAAAAATTTTGTTTTTACATATTTACATTTTTACATAAAAAGCTGTTTTAACCAGAGACATTGTGGTGATTTAATGGTGATATGCCACTGTAACTGGGATTAAGAGTTATATAAAAACATTTGACTTGAATTTACTTCCCCCGAGGCTGGTATTTTCTGCAGTCCTCATAAAAACATTATATATATAATAATAATAATAATAGTTAGATAACAATATAACCTCCTAATTATTGTTTAATTACTGTAAATAAAGCCGTTATTGGATATGAGTAACGATGCTAATACCCAAGGCATCATTGGGGCCTTGTAAAGGGGCAATACCACAAGAACAGGTATTCCGTCTTTATTACTCTGAATTTGTATAGTCTATACATATGGAATACAACCCAAACCTACAAGTGGTAATATTATCCATATTAACTATTAATTCAGTCTTATTAAATCAAAATATGTTCCCTATTCTAAAGTGGGGTCTTGTTCATGTGTAACTCACAAACACTTTGACACTTATTAACAAACATGTTCACTATTCTAAAGCTGCAATCTCTTCGCATTTAGGTAAGTCATTACAGCATACAACTAGTAGTTAGAATACAGGTTAATTTGTTTTGAATTGCAAACATTAAAGGCATACAGAAAAGACTTAAAATGGCATTCAGGTTACTGCACTGAACCAAAACAACGTATGAAGACAAAACCAGGTCCCCAGGTCAATTATTTAATTTCAAGCATTACATAACTATAGGCTTGTGTATCAATGCCAGTTACAGCACAGAGGTGCTTACAATGCAATAAATCAGCAAACAAAAAAATATAGAAAAATAAGACCGAAATCTGTTTCAGACCGGATATTTTTTTCGTATGTCATGGAAAAGCATTCCCAGTGGTCGACTCAATAACATCTAAGTGATCTTTCAGGATATATTGTGTACGGTTTCCTCCTAGTCTCCACATAGTTGATTTGCACATTCCCCAAAGTCGCTCAGGGTTTTGTGTGTGCACCTGTAATTGGATCAACAAAACATTCTCTACGGTTAACAGTTAAATGGGTGTAACCTTCATCATGAAGACGGCGGTATGATATACATCTATCTGAAATGTTGGAGCTTCCTTGACAAATGTGCATATTTATGATGGGGAGGGGATGACTGGCTGAGCGGTGAGACACTATCTTCCTGTCCTTCTTGATGCCCAACATTCCAAACACCCGGAACTCCAGAGACTTGCCCGTCCTCTGTACTGAAATTCCCCTAACCAGTCATCATTATTGTTATGTCATGAATGTGCAATGAAGTACTGAAACAACAACACCAATGACGACCTTGATTAAAAAGAGAATGTTGCTGTAATTATAGTATAAAAGATTAGGGAATGAATCAAGGCTCAACATTTCATGTGTTTTCTCAAGAATGTATCTTAAGGAAGAGCAGCACAGGAGTAATATGTCATTTCTTAAAATTAGGCTTACTCTCCCCCATCATAATGATAACAAGATCTAATGAAATAATAATATGATAGGCTACACTACAGATTGACACAATATCGTTACAACATATTTAGGGCATCTAGTGGCATGTTTACATCTGGATTCAGTATTCCAAAAGGCCTTGTTCATTATCCACCTGTTAAACCTCATGGCTTCTTTGGGGCACTCTCTAAACTGTATTCGGCTTAAGCACTCATGCTGAGACACCATGATGTATTCCAGGCTAAACAATGCACACCAACATGACGACCAGTCCGGTTTCACATTTCCTGTTAGAAGCGAGAATACGTGGGTGGTTTTAGTTTAGTGAGAGGGTGAGTTTGGGCTCCACTTGCCATTTTGACCTAATGTAATATATATATTTTACAATGATTGCCGTAGCCGTCAAGATCTGTGCTGGCGGTGCAAATGTGCTATCCGCTATGTAAACAGCACTCGGTGGGCCACTAGTTGCCTCGCCTTAATTAGGTGAGTGCTGCATGCAGCGCTCAACTATTGTTCTACGTAAGTTTTATTATTTTTTTCTTGATTATTCTCTGCAAACGTTGGGACCTATCTCCTTCCTCAATTTTTCACCTTGAAATTCCATTCAAATTGTTAAATATTCAGAATAGTTTGGAATCGCGC